>NC_136619.1:13340790-13643290 GCF_933228915.1 Telmatherina bonti | reverse complement strand
GTATGTCTTCAAGCGTGGTTTTTAACCCAACAAGGATGAACTCATCTGAAAGAAAACTGATGACAATCCCTAATAAGGGGAAGAGGCCTGGAGGATCATTTCCAAGTTCCTTATCACAAGTTTCACAACACTTTTTTTTTTTTTATTATTGTGGCTCTGCTGGTTCAGGAATCTTCTTGAAATAATCCATCAAAAGAGACCAAGGCATGAGACATGATGCTAGGAAAGTCTTCAAACAAGCTGGCAGCCTGTGACTCGGTCTGAGAAGATAAGTATGCAATAAGCTACTAAAAGCCTTCAGATTATTTGCTGGCAGTACCGTTCTCACTACCCCTTTCTCTCTCTGCATCTTGCATTGTACACAGACTGAAGCACTGTATGGCATGTGGTGCAGAAAATGAGTCAGACTGCCCACCAGCTGTGAGCCTGGCTTGCCAATGGGGAGGAGTAACGATATTTCATGCAGGGCTGGCAAGAGCCAACTATATCAGTGTGGGTGATTTACAGGGATATTAGGATAGAAGCCAATCCAAAGCTGCTCACATGAACTTGAGGTATAGTCTGCAGGGACCGGTTCAAATCATAATCATAATATTATAGTAGAAAACCTGCATTTATGCTACAAAATAAACATGGTAGAAATCAGCGATTAAGGATATATTCTCAGGAAAACATTATTTTACAACGATTTCACTGTTTCCTTTACATATGAGCAGATTCGTGGCAACAAGTGAGCATTCTCGAGTCATGAGCTCACTTTTTGTCCTCAAACTGCATTTTGTGCCTTTTTAAAATACTGATTTTTAGTTACTTTTCATAATGTCTCTTTTCAGATAAAAGTATATGTTGAAAGATAAAACTGGTTTTGAAATAACATATTGATGGTTTGAATTACTTGGCAAAATATAAGTGCTGGAGTATAACACCAACTTAAAAAAAAAATACAAGTAAGTTTTTACTATCTTGGGTTGGGGAGTTCACTGATTATCGGGAATTTTTAAAAAAAAAATTGTTCAGGAATAGAGCCAAAATTTAAAGAAAATCTTAAATACACCGTAAAAAAATACATGCATAGAGACCAGTTTAAAACTAAAGCAGACCTGCCCAATGTGCAAACTTTAATTTGAGTATTATGAATGAAAACTGTCTTCAGAAAAGTTGTATTTCCTCCTTGTTTCAGGCGTGTCGGCCTCTTGCTTCCTGCGTGCTATCACACACTGAAAGCTTATTATCCAATTAGCGGCGTGAGGCGCGGGCTCGTCCTTGGCACGCCAATTTCCCAATTAGAAAGGAGCACGTGAATTTGCTCCCCTACTTAGAGAGAAGCGAATGGGGCATTTTCGTCTTCACTGAATTAGACGCCTCTGTTTGTAAAAAAAAAAAAAAAAAAAAATTTTTTTTTAAAAAAGTCAGCGTTAGAAACACGACAACCAAAAATATGCACGCTTTAGTAAACGCCTTCATGCGCTGCCTCTCCTTCCTCTTGCCGCCTTCTTGGCTTTGTGTCAGCTTTTGCTTGTGGGTTGGGAATGACTGCGAAGAGACGCTGTCGCAGCCCAATCCCAGAGCTCGTTTCAAAAGTAGAAAGCCTCTTACATATGAGGAAGTAGCAGCAGTAGCAGCGGTGGAAGCGCAAGGAGGCTCCTGCCCGTCGGTCTCACCAGGTCCAGGCTGCGTCTCGCTGGCTGCTGCAAGCCCCGCTGCTCCTCAGGGCCCTCCGACGGGTCGGATCTGGATCGGGGGTCTCTGGCGAGCCGTGGAGCGAGTCTTGGGAACCCCCTGGGTCATTCTCCGCCATCACTGGTGCCCGAAGAAGCGTCTAGCAGCTTTGCGCACCCCGTATCCTATCCGTGCCTTCGACAGGAGCCAGATTAGAAGCTTCCAGGGAGGCGCTGCTGCTGCAACCGAGGACTGGATCGGACCAGGTGGAGCCACTTTGACTCGGAACATGAGTGGGTCGGAGGGGATCCCCGGTTTGAGCCCGGCGGAGTGCGCCTCGGAGGCGTCAGCGGAGCGGAGCATCGGTGAGGTCGTCACCGTGGAGCCGCACTCGCAGGAGATGGGGACGGTGACGATAACGGTGGCGATACAGGCGGCGGAGGAGGACGAGGAGCCGGAGGTGTCCTCTAACAACATGGACTTCCTCGGAGGCAGTTGTAGCGAGGACGATATCGGAAGACATGACAAATCAAGGTATGAGCTATCTGCTACTTTTTGATTGCATGAAATCAGTGGCGTGATTATCCCCCCCCAATTGTTTCCGCCTATGTTGGAATTTATAAGCAGTCGAACGGTACGACCCCCCCCCCCTCTCTGCCGTGCAGCTTACCTAATAACTTAAAAACATCATTTTAAGTATAAACACCTTATTCCTTTTTTTTTTTTTTTTTTTTAGCTTTCCCTTGATGACCTAGATTAATATAAGGCAACTTAACACCAGCAGACTTTTTGGGGGGGGGGCAGCACGTGAGTGACACAATTTGGGTTTTTATTTGTTTCACTAAGACAGCAGCTTCCTAAAGCTAAAAGCAACTTAAATTCCGACAGGTGTTGCCTGTTACAGCTATAAGAGGCTGAAACCAGACGCCAAACATTACAGTACACGAGACTGACGTGGTGTGTATCCAAACACACCACCTGTAATTATGTGGTTTGAATGGGATACGTTTAACCACCTGTCTGCAGCATCATGGCTGTAAAGCCAGACACCTGATAAGAACTATGGGACGGCACCTTCTCTTTTAATCTAATTCCCCTGCGTCATGGCGAGCTATTTTTAGCCTTTGGCCTATAAGGTCCCTACTCGGACTGCGTGAGCAAAGAGTGAGTCAGTGATAGAAAAGCCTAAGGGGTAATAAATCTGTCAACATAGAAAGTGTAGTTGTTTGTTTTTTTTTTTACTGGCAGAACACACCTTCATGACATAAAGGATGCCTGTGACGCAATGTTGCACATTAAGGCCACTAGATGAATGGCAAGGGCTCCATGGAGCTTAAACAGCAAAGTTTTTAAACTGGTTGTTGCATTTAAGCAGGAATGTGATGAACTAAGTCAAGATATTTCTATAATAATAAAAAGAAGGAATTTACTTGGAGTACTGGTGATAATCTAATCTAAATGCTTTTTTTTGCCTCTATCTGACCTCCTGAGGATGTTGGCTCGTGCCAGCTGTGTGGTCAGCGGGTGGAAAACTGTGGACTGAGGCAGTGCTTGGGAGGAGGTGATGAGTCATCCACAAAAATTTCATTCAGACCCTCACTCTGATCTGCCAGGCTACCTGACTGCACTGCCTCACACAGGTCTGTCAACTTTGGGCCTGAAAGCTTCAGAGTTGCGGTGCTGGTGTGAGGCTGATGTGGCGAACCACCATGTTCTTTGTGGGAGGGAGAGTCTGACTCTTCGCCCTTCAGATGGAGAGGTCTTGGCGCTTTCAGGACTGGTTGGACACAGGGTTTGGCACCGAGTCGAAGTGACTTGTGGCTGCACACCCATGCCTGTTGACAGCTGCAAGGAAAGTCTGAAAGGAGGGAAGCAAGCAGAAGAATGACGAGACTGGGTTGCATCTCTGGGATATAGTAGTCAAAGCAAAAGAAGTGCAACAATTGTAATAGAAAATGAAGCGTTCAGCCTTTTTCTCTGCTCACCACGTTCCATGTTTTCTTCCCACACACAGTGGTGCAGGCACCAGTGGAGGGGAGCTGGAGGAGGAGAGCTGGCAGCCCCCGGATCCAGAGCTCATCCAGAAGCTGGTCGCTCAGATTGAGTACTACCTATCGGACGAGAACCTGGAGCACGACGCCTTCCTGCTTAAGCACGTCAGACGCAATAAACTCGGATTTGTCAGCGTCAAGTTGCTCACATCATTCAAAAAGGTAACCATGGCTGCAATTCATCTGGGTAAAGCCTAGATGCACAGCAGTGACTTTGTTTTTTGAATAGCTGTGACCCGCAACGGCAAATTCATCCACAGAGCTGCAATTATCTCAAATATAATGTATATACGGCTTTGCTAACAGCTGTTGACTCATATTGATGTAGTTCTGAGCAGCTAGGATTGGAGGACATCCACAATTTTAAATTTGATATTTGACTAGAATGAACAACTTAAGTTAGTTATTTTGAGAGGAGGGGAGGGGTGATAAAACTGGATCTGGATAAATCAAATTTTCATTATTTGTAATTCCCTGTGACGTGGATGCTAATGCTGTGATGGGATGTTTCCAGTGTCAGCAGCATGACTGGCTGTTGCTGTTTTTAATGTTCTCACATTGATTCACAACAGCAGGTGCTACTTTAGGCTCATGCATGCTGATTTGTTGGCTTGTGATTGTTTTGGTTTTTTTTCCCTCCTTTTTCCCATCTGTTTGTGCAACAATAACAAATTTGGCCAAACATGATCATTTTCTGAATAAACAAGAATTGAAAATTTGAGCTCAACAGCACAGTTTTATTTGCTCAACCCAATAATGCATCTCTTCAAGTGTTGTCTCTGTTGCAGCTTGCATGACTCGCTGTGTTTGAGTCAGCTTTTTTTTTTTTTTTTTTAAATTAAACTGAAGCTTAAATACTTGTTATTGACCAGTTATTTTATTTATAAAATGCTCTGTATGTTGCCATACTACATGAGTTTTGTCTGGTTGCAGGTGAAACATTTGACTCGGGACTGGAGGACGACTGCTTATGCGCTGAATCACTCGAAGATCCTTGAGCTAAATGATGAGGGGCGCAAGGTGCGGCGTAAATCTGCTGTGCCCGTCTTCGCTAGCGAGTCGTTGCCCAGCCGCATGCTACTGTTGAGCGACTTGCAGAGGTGGCCCGAGCTGGCTGCTCTTACCAAGGAAAATGGAAGCAGCGAGGGAGGAGCCACTCAGCAGGAGCAGCTGATGAAGCTGCTGCTGAAAGAGTTTGGGACGTATGGCGCGATTGCCTCTGTTCGAGTCCTGAAACCGGGGAAGGACCTGCCGGCAGACCTGAAGAGGCTGAGTGGGCGTTACGCTCAGTTAGGCACAGAGGAATGCGCCATCGTGGAGTTCGAGGAGGTGGAGGCAGCTGTTAAAGCCAATGAAGCTGTAGGGAGTGAGGATGGAGGAACCGGTTCGCTGGGGTTGAAAGTTGTGCTAATTGGAACCAAACCACCAAAGAAGAAGGTGCCTAAAGAGCGACCTCGCGAGGAAGGAGGGATGCGTAAAAGCCGATCCCTCAACAGCAGAGTGCGGGAGCTTCAGTACCACGGAGACGACTCGGCGTGCAGCTCCTCGGATACAGAAAGCACCCCCACGTCACCCAGGCTGGCTAGAAAGTCCCAATCCTGCAACAAGCTCAGCCCCACCACCGCCGGCATCAGCTTCCAGAACAATCACCTAAGCCCCGGTATGTCGCCACGTAACAGCCCCTGGTCTAGCCCCCGTGCAAGTCCTTGTCCTCAGCGCAAATCCCCCCATCCCCATAAGTCCCCCTTAGCCAGTGAGGGCAGACTGAGCCCTGAGTCCGGCCGCCGGTGGGCAGACTACTCCTCAGACAGTAGCCTCACCCCATCAGGGAGTCCGTGGGTTCAACGGCGCAAGCAGGTGGCGTCGCAGGAGAGCAGCCCAGTTGGCAGTCCCATGCTGGGCAGAAAGATCCAGAACGCCGATGGGCTTCCTCCAGGAGTGATGAGGCTGCCGCGGGGTCCCGATGGTACCCGTGGCTTTCATGGCATCACTGTTGCCGAGCGGGGAAAGACTGCTGCTACTCAGACTTGATGCGCAGCGTGTGATTTATGCAGAAACAAAATGATCCATTGGAAACGAATAAGAGCTGCTGTTGGCCAGTTTGCTCAGCCCACCTCCTACATCTGAGACTGTGTAGATACTTTTTTGTTGAGTGCATCAGTTTTCAGTCTTTGTTATATTTTTATACAACTTTTTTGAGTTACCATGGTAACATAAGGGAATTACCAATTGGAACATTTTTGAGTGAATGTAAACTGATATGGCTTTGAGAGAAAATTACATGCGTCACTGAAATGGGTCATGTTGCCTCCATTTCCTGTTAATTTGTTGTTAATGGGATGAGCTGGAGAAGGAATTCCACCTAATTTTTCTTTCCTTTTCCACCTAATTTTTCTTTTTGTAAATCAAAGTGTCTTGTCTACTGTGTAAACGCTCGCAACATTATCTGTGGATGGTGTATAAATGTAAGTGGCATAGGCACGTGGACCTGATAGCGATATCACCATATGCCTTTGTGTACATGTCCAATGTGAATTCCATTTTTACATGCTATTTAAACTGAGGCCATAATCGCTTCACTGCCATAAAGATTGGACATTTTTCTTTTTGTTCAGTTTTTTTTTTTTTTTTAAATTTGATTTTCAGTATGCTTTTGGCACCTACTACGGGTCTCTCGTAGCCCTATGTGTGTTCAGCAGATGGCTGCTTTATTTATAATTTACCTTTTTTTTAACTTATTTTTTTTTTCCATGCTGTTTTCAGGTTAAGCTCACAGTCAGGTTTGAGGGATGTCCAGGTCAGGTGGAATAGATGCTCTTATGTTCTTGCCTTTACATCTGAGCTCGGGTATTTGTACAGTGAAATTCGTAATTGTACAAATAAATCACTGAAATTGCTACTGGCTTGATTTTTGACACATTTCCTGATTTTTAAATGTGTAGCAGTATTTCATGAGGTTTCATTGTTAAGACTATAGCAGCAATGTTATACTTGGAAGAGAATTGGCTCGGTGCTTTTGGAAATAAGTTGAGTCATGGAGGAGAAATGGCTGCAATATATGAAAAGCCTCAAACTGAGATGCAAATTTGTGCTCTACTCAAATTCTTGGCTTTCAAATGAACAGGTTAAACCACCATTTTCCTGTGTTGTATGTAGAAGAAGCGCCTTTCAGACAGCTTTCACATGTCACTCAGCAGGTTTGTGGAACCCTCCCGGACCCCCCCTCTCCGTGCTGCATGTTCATCCTGCTTCAGGCTTTGTTACTGAAATGCAATTTTGAAGCCTCATCCCAGTTTTTTTAATTTGGACTGAAATTTCGACTGGATAAGCACCGGATAGTGTCATTGTTGGTTTTGAAGACTAGCCTAAATTTTAGCTTTATGATTGGGCTGCTGGGGAAAATAAATCTCCTGCAGCAGGTTTTTTTTGTTTGTGTTTTGGCTTTGTATTTTTTTTTCTCCACTTATGTTGGATGTTCCTTTCACTCACTCTTCTGGAGCTTCAGCCAAGAGCCGTGCTCAGCGTGATCCATGTGTGTTCACAACCCTTTAGCTGGCCTCTTAAACTTGTTCCCTGCGTGTTCCTGCTTGCATTGACAGCTAAATGACTGTAGATCATTTTGCTTACACACCTTGATTACAGTGCAGTTCCCCACTCTGACTGAATTATGTAACAGAAAACTGGGTTCAAACTTTATGCAACAAATTATTTGGTTAAATTTGGCCTTTAATTTAGATCTAGGGCTTTTCACTTTGGCACTGATTTCTTCTTAAAAATGGAAAAATTGTTCTGTTACAGAGGCGCAGGGCTGGTGAATACTTCATTTTATAGGTGCAGTAGCTCTTTGCTATGCCCTCAGGTGCTATCTAATTCTCCTTAGCAACCACCCAAATGTGAGAGAAGCGCACACAGTTGGAGTTTTACATTTTGTGTGGTAGCAGCTTTATTTATCCACTATTTAGATGTATCTGCTCCTGTAGGAGCGAGCATAATGGAGGGCGCAACCTGTGAAGCTGTGTTGGATGCTGAGGGTCGAAGCCTGTGCTTCAGGATGCGGCGTCGTGATGGGACTAAGTGGGGTTGTATTTGAGAGAGATGAATAAACTTTTGTCCCTCCCCCCACCTCCTCCTCTTTGCCTAATTAGCAATTCAAAATGACAATCATGATGGTGTCTGCCTTTTACAGCTCCGTGAGTCTAATGATGGAATAATGACAGAAAAATACTGCAAAATTAAGCTATTTTTCTCAGAAGATGAAATTCTATAGAAATGCTTTTGAAGACAGTTTTGTTTGAAGCAAAAAGGTGCATTAAAAGGCAAAGCCACATCAGTCTGGTCATTTTTTAAAATTAGACATTGACCATTAATCAGTGTTTGAAATTAAGGGTAATCTTTCATTTGGGTTTCTTTTCAGAGATAATGTTAGATTACGTACGTTGTTCGCTCCTTTTGTCCGCTTAGTAATGTTTGACAAGACCTTGTAACTTAGGCAGTATCCTGCTTACTTATCCCAGCCTCTCATAGTACACATACAGCTCTAAAACCATGTAAAACGCATGAAACCCCTGAATCCCCCTGAGACAGGAGAATCTTGTAGATACTAAACTTTGTCAGTTTGATTTTCAGGTTTCTAGATGGAAAAAAAAATCTCTTCTTGCAGAATAGATGTCTCCTCAACTCGGAATGACATCTACTTACATCAGTCTGTGGGTGGGAGCTGTAGTGACTGAGTGGGCGGTGTTAAAATTGAGGAACTGGAATTAGGGAGGAGAAAAATTACAACTGTGAGCAAAGCAGCCAATTGGAAAGGTTGAGACAAGTTACTGGAAAGGAAATGATTTTTTTTTTTTTTTTTAAAGTTGGTGATGCAACAGGACAGCATAAGTGCCTATATAAAAACATAGGGGGGTTATTTACTGTAGTAGCAGTTGGCCTCTGTTGAATGTTAGCAGACACCTGCTGCAACGCTTTGCTTACTGACTGTGGAAAAGTACAAATCAGGAAGGGAATGTGCCACGACCACAAGGTTACCCTCCTGACATCCTCCTCCTGACACACGCCTGTGGCCAACGAAGACCTCCGGCACCAATAGCTGCGTAAAATGTGAGAAAAAACGCAGACATCTGTGAAAATGACCTCAAATAAGACATCTGAGTTTGTCCTAAGAGGCTGCAGGGAAAAGAGCCTACAAGTGGCATAATGTCTCTATGTATCAGACTAAGCAACATTTAAGAGATAACTTTTTTTTTTTTTTTTTAAATCAGATTAAGTGTTTAACTGCAGGGACAATGATTGTATCAGTTTAATAGAATAATCTCACTGTATTCTGCTTTAAATTTTAAAACGGTGACATTTCTGTTGTATGATTCCTCTGGTCTAAGTTATCACTATACAAAGTGGGACAGAGCGACAGCATTAAATGAAACCATACAGAAAAAAGAAGATATTTAGCTATATTGTCCTAGTAATGTTGGGTATATTTAGATTTTTATTTACATAACTTAAAAAGGCAATATGTACAGTCTGAATAGAGAAAAAGCACCGGACGCTGCAACAAAACTTATTTACAAATGGTAGATGGTCACAGTTCTAAAGAAAAAAAAAACGAAACTTAGTTTTCTTTTTTACAATGTTGATGCAAAATTACCAGTAAAATTTAAAAAAAAAAAAAATTGTCGCCAATATCTCCAAGATGGGAAACCACAAGTAACTGCAGTTTGCAAGTGCAGTGCATCAATATGCATCATGAACAAACATACACTGTTAGATTATCTGTGTGTTTCCAGGAATGAAACTACATGCTACAGTAAATGATGACAGCGACGATTCTTATTGCTTCTGTTGCAACACCAGAAGCTCCTATTTGTTTATAAAACAGATGCATTAAAATAAAAAAGAATTAAAAAAAAAAAAAGTTTAATACATTTGAATACATTTCGGGAGGTCATAGTGTCATTTATGTAGCCTTCAGAGCAACATCCTGACAACTGCGTGGCTGCACTGACTCAACGGGAGAAAAAAATAAGAACACAAAATGATTGCTAAAATTATACCCCACAACAACTGTTTTATCAATAAAAGCATCTAATTACATTCCCCTCTGTATATTCATACCTTTAATACGTAAATCATCCCTACCATTGCTTTTTTGTGTGTTGTAACCATAAAAAGCCCTGTAGCCATGGTTACAATTTGACCCTTATTGATGCATCTACCTTGCAATAAAGGAGGAGCAATATGTGCTCGAAGGTGACAGGATGTCTGTGAAAGCGTCGCTCCACAGGAAACCAGAGCTGTCTATCAGCAAGATAGCTAAACCAACGGTTAAGTCAAGCCAACTGGATTCGCGTAATCACTGGTTTCTCATCCTCCTGCACAGCTCCATCTGCAGAGTCTCAACAGGAGCCGGCTGCAGAATGATTGGGATTGATCTGATGGTTGTGTGGGTAGAGTCATCGCTGGTGTGATGAAGAAAACACTTCCTGCTTGTTAGCAGATGGGATGAAGACGTGTTGACAGAGAGCAGGCGAACGTGTAGTGAAGGCAGCAGCTCGGATCATCTATCTTTTGAGAAAGTGAAGCAGTGTGAGGCAGAAGGGGTAACAATCTAGCTGTATTTCCAGAGCTTTGCTTCAGATGTACAGAGAACCGTCAGCAGGTCCCACATAGCCAACCCCAATCAGTACCACATCTATCAACGTCCAAATGCCCAGGCCTCCAAAGCTGAATAGTTTGCCAAGGCCCTCTCTCCACTGGCCCAGATAAAACCGATCAGCCCCAAATCCACCAAGAGTGATGCTAAGAGACGAAAAGAACACAAATATAGATGTAGCCAGCGATAACATGTAATCACACATCCTGTCCCCCCCCCCCCCCCAAAAAAACTCAACGTCTTTTGCACTCAAAATGGCAAAAACTGCTGAGAAACTTGTGAAAAGTTTACCTGAGTGCCAGTGCTGTTGACCACTTGTACCCACCGGTCCAGTTACAGAACAATCGTTTCTGAAACCGCCTTTTACCTACAAGACAAAGAGAAGGTTTGTCAGGAGAGTCCAGTGATCCTGAGAATAAAAACAACAAAATATGAAAATGAGACTTACATAAAGTAGGGCAGGCTATTTCTTGTTTCATAAATAAATAGCGCAACCTACTTTATGCTTTCATGCTCATAATAACGATATCAATTCCACGAAATCAGTAAAGCATATTGAGACTGGTACAGAAACATGAGATGTTAGACTATAAAACAAAATCACATATACATAATGCAGCGGACTGATTATACTAGAAAAGAAACAGTCAACCCCACTCACCCAACTAATGCAGAGTATTAGCTCCATAATAGCAACAAGCTAACTATTCTTCCCGCATCACAGAGATACATTTTCCCTGGATGCAGAATTTGGCTGCCTGTTTAAACTGCAGAAGAAGTCATGACAACAATTATAAACTGTATAAATTTAGAAGAAATGAAGCTAAAATGTGAAATCATCACAGATCCAGCAACATGTTTTCATCTGCCAGTGGTTCCAGTGGCCTCACATGACTACAAAAAGGTAACTACTTTGATAATTGTCTACATGTGTACTTCCTTCTTCTTTGTACCTTTTCCAAACGCAGTTGTAGCACCTATCAGACAATATGATTGCTGAAGCTGTAAAGGTCAGAGCGTTCTGACTTCACACACAGCATTGTTTGTCCATTCAGTGATGCCATAGGAAAAATAGTGGAACAAATACATTAGCTTCTTTGTAAATGGATTCACAGTACATAGATACAAATGGCTTCCTCTTAATGAAAACATAAGAGTAATCTCATTCACCTGATTAGATAACCATTATTTCTTCTTACTGTTTCTTAAGGTTATTCATCTTCTGGTTTTAACTCCAGTGTTTTTCCTTATGGGGATCCTGCACGCTGGGGGCCCTGCCTGTTTGGTCTAGGGGCTGTTGTCATGGCGACCGCTACTGTTTGGGTGGCGCGGGGTCCAGCACTGCAGCTTCACGGCTGCGGAGTGGGCCCTTGGCTGCCTGGGAGTTGTGTGGTTGCAGTGGCAGTGGCCCCTATGCGCATGCGGGGACATGCTCCTGGTGTGGATGGATCCCTAGATATCGTTCCCTCACATCAGCACCAAGTCAGAAGTTTTATCACTTAATTATCCATCCATCCATCCATCCATCTTCTGCCGCTTATCCGGGGTCGGGTCGCGGGGGCAGCAGCCTAAGCAGGGAAGCCCAGACTTCCCTCTCCCCAGCCACATTTGCCAACTCTGCGGGGGGGATCCCGAGGCGTTCCCAGGCCAGCCGAGAGATGTAATCCCTCCAGCGTGTCCTGGGTCTTCCCCGGGGTCTCCTCCCCGAGGGACGTGCCTGCAACACCTCACCAGGGAGGCGTCCAGGAGGCATCCTGACCAGATGCCCGAGCCACCTCAACTGGTTCCTCTCGATGCGAAGGAGCAGCGGCTCTACTCTGAGCCCCTCCCGGATGACTGAGCTCCTCACCCTATCTCTAAGGGAGAGCCCGGCCACCCTGCGGAGGAAACTCATTTCAGCCGCCTGTATACGAGATCTCGTTCTTTCGGTCACGACCCACAGCTCATGACCATAGGTGAGGGTAGGAACGTAGATCGACTGATAAATCGAGAGCTTCGCCTTCAGGCTCAGCTCCTTCTTCACCACGACAGACCGGCGCAGAGCCCGCATTACTGCAGACGCCGCACCGATCCGTCTGTCGATCTCACGCTCCATCCTTCCCTCACTCGTGAACAAGACCCCGAGATATTTAAACTCCTCCACTTGAGGCAGGACCTCACTCCCGACCCGGAGAGGGCAATCCACCCTATTCCGGCTGAGGACCATGGTCTCAGATTTTGAGGTGCTGATTCTCATCCCAGCCGCTTCACACTCGGCCGCGAATCGCTCAAGCGAGAGCTGGAGATCACGACCAGACGAAGCCAACAGGACCACGTCATCTGCAAAAAGCAGGGACCCAATCCTGAGGCCACCAAGTCGGATCCCCTCAACCCCTCGGCTGCGCCTAGAAATTCTGTCCATATAAGTTATGAACAGAATCGGTGATAAAGGGCAGCCTTGGCGGAGTCCAACCCTCACCGGAAACGAATCCGACTTACTACCGGCAATGCGGACCAAGCTCTGACACCTGTCGTACAGGGACCGGACAGCTCGTACAAGGGGGTCCGATACCCCATACTCCCGGAGTACCCCCCACAGGAGCCCCCGGGGGACACGGTCGAATGCCTTCTCCAGGTCCACAAAGCACATGTAGACTGGTTGGGCAAACTCCCATGCCCCCCCCAGGACCCCAGAGAGGGTATAGAGCTGGTCCACTGTTCCGCGACCAGGACGAAAACCACACTGCTCCTCCTCAATCCGGGATTCGACTATCCGGCGGACCCTCCTCTCCAGGACCCCTGAATAGACCTTACCAGGGAGGCTGAGGAGTGTGATTCCCCTGTAATTGGAACACACCCTCCGGTCCCCCTTCTTAAAAAGGGGGACCACCACCCCAGTCTGCCAATCCAGCAGTACTGCCCCCGATGTCCACGCAATGCTGCAGAGGCGTGTCAGCCAGGACAGCCCCATAGCATCCAGAGCCTTAAGGAACTCCGGGCGGATCTCATCCACCCCCGGGGCCTTGCCGCCAAGGAGCTTTTTGACCACCTCAGCGACTTCAGCCCCAGAGATAGGAGAGTCCACCCCTGAGTCCACCAGCTCTGCTCCCTCATGGGAAGACGTGTTGGTAGGATTGAGGAGGTCTTCGAAGTATTCCCTCCACCGACCCACAACGTCCCGAGTTGAGGTCAGCAGCACCCCATCTCCACTGTACACAGTATTGATGGAGCACTGCTTCCCCCCCCGAGCCGCCGGATGGTGGACCAGAATCTCCTCGAAGCCGTCCGGAAGTCTTTCTCCATGGCCTCGCCGAACTCCTCCCATGCCCGAGTTTTTGCCTCGGCAACGGCCGAAGCCGCATGCCGCTTAGCCCGCCGGTACCCATCAGCTGCCTCCAGAGTCCCACAGGCCAAGAAGGCCCGATAGGACTCCTTCTTCAGCTTGACGGCATCCCTCACTGCTGGTGTCCACCAACGAGTCCTGGGATTACCGCCACGACAGGCACCAACAACCTTGCAGCCACAGCTCCGGCTGGCCGCCTCAGCAATAGAGGTACGAAACACAGCCCATTCGGACTCAATGTCCCCCGCCTCACCCGGGACATGTTCGAAGCTCTGCTGAAGGTGGGAATTGAAGCTCGGTCTGACAGGGGACCCAGCCAGACGTTCCCAGCAGACCCTCACAACACGTTTGGGCCTGCCAGCTCTGACCGGCTTCCTCCCCCACCATCTGAGCCAACTCACCACCAGGTGGTGATCAGTTGACAGCTCCGCCCCCCTCTTCACCCGAGTGTCCAAGGCATGTGGCCGCAGGTCCGACGATACGACTACAAAGTCGATCATTGAACTGCGGCCCAGGGAATCTTGATGCCAGGTGTACATATGGACACTCTTATGCTGGAACATGGTGTTCGTTATAGACAATCCATGACGAGCACAGAAGTCCAATAACAAAACACCATTTGGGTTGAGAGGGGGGGGACCATGCCTCCCAATCACTCCCCTCCAGGTCTCACTGTCATTGCCCACGTGAGCATTGAAGTCCCCCAGCAGAACAATGGAGTCCCCAGAAGGAGCACCCTCCAGCACTCCCTCCAAGGACCCCAGAAAGGGTGGGTACTCTGAACTGCTATTCGGTGCATAAGCACAGACAACAGTCAGGACCCGTCCCCCCACCCGGAGGCGGAGGGAAACTACCCTTTCATCCACCGGGGTAAACCCCAACGTGCAGGCACCAAGCTGGGGGCTGATGAGAATGCCCACACCTGCTCGGCGCCTCTCACCATGAGCAACTCCAGAGTGGAAGAAGGTCCAGCCCCTCTCGAGGGTACTGGTTCCAGAGCCCAAGCCATGCGTTGAGGTGAGTCCAACTATATCTAGTCGGAACCGCTCAACCTCGCGCACAAGCTCAGGCTCCTTCCCCACCAGAGAGGTGACGTTCCACGTCCCTAGAGCCAGCTTCTGCAGCCGGGGATCGGACCGCCAGGGTCCCCGCCCCTTGCTGCCGCCCAGCTCACATTGCACCCGACCCCTACGGCTCCTCCCGCAGATGGTGAGCCCACGGGAGGCGGGGCCCATGTAACCCTTTCGGGCTGAGCCCGACCGGGCCCCATGGGCGAAGGCCCGGCCACCAGACGCTCGCTCTCGTACCCCGCCTCCAGGCCTGGCTCCAGAGGGGGGTCCCGGTAACCCGCGTCCGGGCAAGGGAACATTCATGCCCAGGTTGGTCGTCATCATAGGGGTCTATGAGCCGTGCTTGGTCTGGTCCCTCCCCTAGACACCTGTTTGCCATGGGTGACCCTACCAGGGGCATAAAGCCCCCGACAACATAGCTGCTAGGATCTTCGGGACGCACAAACCCCTCCACCACGATAAGGTGACGGCTCATTAATCACTTAATTAATGTAATGTAATTAATTTGTTTTATTAACTTGCGTTCGGTGAAAGACACAGAATTTAGGGAATGATGTATTTTGGGGAATGTGGGGGTGGGTGTTTGCTCTCTGTCCTTGTGTATGAGTGTGTGGAAAGTGCTTCTGTCTTTATTGTTTTTTAATGTCTTGTTATCTACTGTTTGTTTTAGTCCTTATGACTTGATTTTATCTGGTAAAGCCCTTTGTGTTGCCCGTGGCATGAAAAGTGCTCAAGAGATAAAGTTTGATTTGATTTAAAACAGTAAAGTGTTTTTCTGTCTGCGATAGACTGTCCAGAGAGAACCCTGCCAATCACCCAATGATTGCTGAGACAGACTGCAGCTGCGACCCCCCCGTTGAACCAAGCAGATCATTGAGCTTTGATTTTGGTACATGCTGCATCTTAAACATATGTCAGAAATTTGTTATAGAATTGTAAATACATGTACTGATTTAGCAAACTGTGGGTTACTTTCTGGTAAGAGATACACAACAGAATTTGTGCAGGATTTTTCTTATCGGTCCTGCATCCTGTCTGTTTAGATTTCGCTCCAGACAGTGATAAATAATCTTATCTGGACCCTTGTCTTATCTATTTGCTTTGTCCCTTTCTTTTCCTCTCTTCCTCCAATATCTGCTTGCATTTCTTTGCTGAATCAAACACATCGCACATGCATTAACATCCCTTTGCAAGTGGGTGACACCGTACTTAAAGCAAAACTCAGCTGCTATGTCACATGGCGTCAAAGAAGAAACATTTGTGAAGTATGATTTCTCAGGCTCGAGATGCTGCCAAGCAACAATGGCTCCAGAAATGCAAATAATAAATATCACTGTGACATAAAATGAGTCTAGAGTTTTTAGGACAGAAAGTTACTTAGTTCACCTTTAAGCCCACAGAGTAGGTGTTCAGCTCGAGGGCTGACAACCTAAGTTTCAGAGGTACTGTAACCACAACCAGTGGATTAAATCTGCGCAGAGGCACAGTGACAGAGAGTTAAGGATTACCTACACCATCTGCCTTACTTTTCACCTGCAGGTTTACAAACTCTTACGACTGGCAGCTTGGATTAACAGATATGCTGATATGGTTCTGCAGCTGCCAAGACTGAATCTCTCCCTCCTACACTAGTGTGCTCTCACTGCACCGATACGGAGGCTGAATCCTCAACCGACTATGACAATGCATATTTCCACAATTCAATAATTAATAACCTAGTTCTCGGGTTTAAGGTCACTCATATATCTAAACATCTTTGAGTCGTTGGATCCATTAGTGTCATTTATCTGAGCTATCTGTTGATGAAGGTGTTCAGCAGACATGCCTCCAGTGTCTCAGAGCAGAGTGTGTTGCTTGTTTGCTTATAACTTTCACACCTTATTTCATTAACTTAGTGAGTGTTTTAATCATTCACATTTCGCTGACTGGTTAATCTCATGTTTCTGTGATGTGACAAACTTCATATGTAAATTTATGTCCGCTTTATTCAGACATAAAGCAAAACCATATTAGCAACATGGAAAAAGTAAGTATTCAATTAGTAGTCAAATTTTCTAATCCATTTAATTAGGCATCCGAAGAAGGTGCTAATGATTAGATGATTTTTCATGGAGTGACAGGTGAAGCCTGTTGAACTATGACCATTTAGGATCCATAGTCCTCTTTATGCTGTGTGTGGTTTGACATGAAGATCTGAAGACATCTCTACAGCTTTTAGGGAAAAATAAAAAGGTTACTTCTGCATCAATTTGACAAGATCTCCAAATGACTAAAAAAAAAAAAAAACTAACAAAAAACCCCACATTGTTTTACTGCTACAAAAAAAGAAGGTACAAAGATTTTTGATTTTTCATGCTAAACCAGCTGCTAAACCTAAGCAAATTTGGGGAGGACAAAAATAGGCTGATGCAAAAAAGAAAAAAAAAAAACAAACAGCAAAAAAAACCCCAAACAAACTCAACAATCCGAAAACACAGGATCTCCAGGCATCTCTTCTGGGTGCTGCTCTGCTTCTACAAAGATATTGCACAACTCCATGGGAGGCTGTCCAGGAAAAAGCTGTGCTTTCCAGTAAGACCATCACACTAAAACAGCTGTTTGTTTGGAGGCAGAATGCATGCCTTTTAGAAGCCTCATCTTTCTCCACACAGTGACATAAAACCTACCATATTTTTGTCGAACAAAAGATTGAAAAGCTCATTTTGCTTTCTGTATTGTTCCAGCGCGGCAGCTTTGTCTGTAAGCACTGTTTCAAAACAATCAAACATTTGCTTTTCAAACACAATGAAAAAAAGCTAACAGTACTTATTTTTTAATGACTGTAAAATAGAAAAGAACAGACTAAGTGTGAAAACAAAAAACAGTATTTACTCTTTGATATGGTATCAGTGGTTAAATATGCATACTATTTGCAAATATGTGTTTATGAACAAAAAACAAACTGTGTTGTGTTATAGTGTTCTGCACAGAAGACTAAGAAGATAATTTAATTACTTCAACATTATTCTCAAAGAAGATATAAAAATGACCTTTTCAGCCTTTCAATGTCGGCGACACCATTTCTACAGCAGAGCCGGAAAGAGCAAAGTTTACAAAGAGACCCAGAAATGGGTAACACAAATGGGTGAAAAAAATAATGTTGTTTTTAATCAGAAATATTTTTTCAGTAGTGTTTTTTTAAAAAACAAAAACAAAAAAAACACTACTGTGTAAAGTGTATATGGAAATCAAAGATCCGTAAAGGAAAACAAATTTAAACAAATATACGGCACTGGAAACAAATAAGACTTTTCGAAAGAGACACTATCATACCCAAACAATGTACGTGCTCCAACACATCACAGGTAGCGTTGTAGCGCTTGCGTGGGCATGCGACGGTCATGCAGTTGGTGGAATTTGAGCAGCGGTACTGAGATGGATCCAGCTGCCAGCAGAACTGACAGATGATAGTAAGGGAAAAGTTGAGGAGCTCCTGCCCCGACTCTCCCTGTAAAAACACAGACACAAAAGGAGAGACTTTGTATATGTCACCCACAATTTTCCCTCTTTAAGTTAAACCGATCAATTATAGCAGAAACAGCTACTCACTATACAATGAACCCCTTTTTTAGGTTTACAGGGAAAGGAGGCTTTTTTGCCGTAGGTGCAGTTGTGTTGGTAATTGCATTGAATGCAGTCGGCTGGTAGGCGACTACACAATCCCCCACTGGGGCACTTGGACGTGTAGCTCTCTTCACCAGTATATGGAACTGCAAAACAACCCACATTAAATTATAGATCCCAAATTTATATTGAAAAATCAATGTAATACAGCACAGCTTTGTGGCAACTTAAGAGTCATAATTTTAGGATTCACATTTTTCCTTCAGCTTTCCTGCCAACTTTAAAAAATAACACAGTCGGAAGAAAATTGCTAAAACTGCCCTAAAATAGGGGAGCTTATCAAAAACGCAATTGGCAAACCCATTCACTCTTGATTGCTCTATTATGGCTGCCTTGTGGCTAGAAAAAGAAACTGATCAAGCTCTGTAAAAAGTAAAACACTAAAACGTCTAATTTACACAAGGGCATAAATGTGTTTGTTGTGATGCACAGAAGTAAGAAAAAGTAAGTCTAAACATTAAAGATGTAGCTGAAAATGTAACAATCTTTACTGCTTCATAAGAATCTAAGGCCTCATCATATTGCAGTTTCTGCACAGCAATAGATATGTAAAATGTGTGGCTACCTAAGAATATTTCTTTTAAACACATAAGAAAACAAGGGTAAAAAACACACTTCAGCCAATTCAGTCAATGAAAAGTCTGAATTTTGGTTATCACATTCATTTAAAGGTGTTGTATTGCTTTAGTTATGAGGAATAAAACAAACAAATAAACATACAACTTCAGTCAATTCAATCAATAAAAAGTCTGAAGTTTGGTTTCACATTCATTTAAAAGTGTTGGATTTCTTTAGTCATGTGGAATTTACAAAAATAAATATTAAGAGTTGAGATCCTCAACTATCTAAAGCAGTGTTTTTCAACCTTTTTTGAGGCAAGGCAAACTTTTTTCACAAAAAAGAAAAATCACAAGGCACACCACAAACCAAAATGTTGTTTTTTAAAGTCCACATTAATAATATAAAACCCATCTTGTCAACGCCTCTTGAATAAAAATCAGATAAACACAAGAAGAAGGAATTTTATTATCTTTCACTGTGGTATGTGTGAATGAACACAAACCTGCCTTTTAGACCAATATGGGGAAATTGGCTAATTTCTCAGGGCACACCTGATAATCTCGGCACAGTGGTTGAAAAACACTGATCTGAAGGATAATAAACAGGGTGTAAAAAGTGGCAGAGATGTTTACCTGAGGATGCAGCAGCAGGGACCACTGGGCTCGTGATGACAGTCCCGTGCTGGGCATCTGTGCTATAGGGAAGCTCCTGGCCAATGTGAGGAGAACTCAGGTATCCTGACAAGTACATGTTTAAAAAGTTACATCTTAAACTCAGCTCTCTGTTCCACAATGACCGAAAATAGTTCATTCATCAATGGACTGTTTTACTTCAGCCACTTCCCCGAGGACACAACCAGCTCGAGACACTTCTATTAAATGAGCAACACCGGCTATTAGTCGTCTTCAACACTAAATAAATCATGTTACAATTAACTGAAATGTACCTGCTGTGTTTTTTTTTACATAAACAAACGTAAAATCAAAGGGATTCACTCTGTTTCAGTGCTAAGAAGCTAGCATACTAGATAGCGCTAGCTCCGTGGGAGAAAGCTAATATTAGGCAATAAAGATACAAAGCTAGAAGTACATGTTGGATTATAATTCACCGCTAAAAGCATACCGTTAACACACTGTGAGAGCAAGTCCATAAACAATATGACAACTATTCCGTAGTGTTTAAAGCACCAGCCTCGCTCTGGTCTCCATATCTGACAGCTAGTAGCCATTGTTGCTGCAGAACAAGATGCAGCAGTTGCGTTCAGGGCGTGTGGGAAAGATGGAACGTTAGTTGTCCTTTAGCACACTGTTTCTCAAATGGGGGTACTTCAAGGCATTCCAGGGGGTCCGTGAAATGTTTTTTTTGTTTTTGTTTTTGTTTTTTTTAAATAAATAAATAAAATTGGGGTACTTGGATTTTTTTCTTTCTTTTTTTTTTTTTTCAGAAACATCTTTTATGCTCTATTTAAAACATCCTTAAATAAAATAATATAAATACATCATATAAATATTTAAAATATCTAAATAACTGTAAGTTTACATTTATAAACTGAATTTACATTAAGATTTACACCATTTCCTTCCTCCTAAAATCCCACATTCCAACTTGAATTGAACCCCACCTGTTTTGAGCCGAATCATATCAGTCAGTCACTGTCGCCATGACGACAAAAACAAAAGTTTGACTAACCAAACACAAATGACAAAGTGATGTATTTTATTTCATGTGTTTTCCTCACTAAAAATACTTTGCAGTGGTCACGGGGCTACTTGGCTGAAAGGTTAAGAACCGCTGCTTTTGCACCTTTGTGGTAAATTGGTTGCGAATGGCATACAGTAGCTTTTCATGATTGCTTCATCATCCAAACAAAGTGGACACCTTGCATTTAATTGCCATATTTTTCCATTAGCAACATAATTTAACGGTCTAT
This sequence comes from Telmatherina bonti, assembly GCF_933228915.1. Classification (NCBI taxonomy): domain Eukaryota; kingdom Metazoa; phylum Chordata; class Actinopteri; order Atheriniformes; family Telmatherinidae; genus Telmatherina; species Telmatherina bonti. Next base: position 13,622,382 of record NC_136619.1, on the reverse strand, counting down.
CATTTTTCCATCAACTTTAGTGTTCTTATCATAGACCTATGATTCTTTTAAATATATAAATATGAGTTTTAATGTAAATTGGAGAATATGTGGCATTATTTTTTTCTGCTGTCTGCACTGAAGAACTCAACCCACCTAGTCTGTTGTACAATAACTTCAGAGCAGTCCTGGGAAAAGAATTATGAGAGTTCCTGACAGTGTGGTATGTTCATGATGCGTCCTGACATGCTGTGTGGGCGTTTATTGCTCAACAGAAGGTATTAATGGTCAGCTGCCACTATTGCCAAGTATTTATCCATTTACTTATGTGAAAACTGCCTTGGAGTACCATAATCTAGCAAATTCCTGGAAGACTGCACTTTTCCATTGAAACAGCTGGTTTGTTATTGTGATGTTTTGGGGAAAATGTGAAGCATTCAAAGTGAAGAAACAAAACATTTATAATTGGAAAAATGATTTTATTTAGAAGTTTTCCCATTGAAGGCAGATCTCAGTGAAAGTAAGGCTGTGCCAATTTCACACAATTCAATGATCACACCTTGTCCTTATCAACTTTCCTTCACGTAGATTTTGACAACTTGAACACGTACAAAAAGTCCCTTTTCCACATTTCCTTCATGACCACATGCACTTCCACCACTTAAAAATCACTTTCATTACATTTACTTAGGAAACATCTCTTAATACATTTCTCCATCTGACTTTAAAGGGGCTGTATTATGCCATTTTTAGTTTTCTGAGCTTTCTACAGTGTTTAAAATGAATGAAAGGCTTTGTGAAAATGCTCGATTATTTCTTGCTCTTCTGGACCTGCATATTAAAATAAATAAGACTGAAATGTGCATAATAGAGCCACTTTAAACTAACAGTATCATCTCTACAGGTGCCATCAGTAGCCCCCCCCCCCCTTTTTTTTTTTTTTTTACTGCTAAGACTGAGGTAATCAAACGAAACAGTTTGCCGTGTTCTCCTCTTTATCAGAACTCCTCCTCTGCATTTCGACAGCGGGATTGTTTGAGTAGGGTCAGGCGAGCCATCACCTCACACACAGACAGCTCTCCGTGGACCTTGTTGTCTCTTGTGCGCACATTGACGCTGTTAGTCATCTTCTCCTTCTCCCCGACAACTGCCAACACACAAGACAACAACAGCTTGACATGGGCCAAAAAACACACACAGCTACCCTAACACAGTCCCCAATTTGTGCTGTTGACAACTGTGGGTGGTAGGCCAGCTTGGACACCCATTTCAACCAGTCTAGTTGACCACAGTGTTTATTTTGACTCACCAAAACTGTCATGATGCCTCTGCTAACAGCTGTGCAGTTAAACAGACTATACCCTCCCACCAACCTGATTTTTTTTTTTTAGATAATTTGTTACAAATTCAACATTCAGTTTTTCTTTCACCTGTTAATGTATTTTTTAAAAAAGAAAAAACAAACCTTACTACTCTGGTTCAAGACTGCAAAATCTCCAGTTGTGATATAACTTAATTTGTCTTTTAACAAAACCTATCAAGGCCCTTTAACACAGAAAAGTCTAGGAAAATGTTTTGTATACATTAAAAAATAATTTACATGAAAACTTACTGACAAAGTTGCTTCAAAGTATCACCACAATGTTTTATTAAACCTTTAACCCACCATTCAATAAAACAAATAATTTAATAAATAAAAATCAACATTTTAAGCAAGTTAAAAATGTTAAATTTGATGTTTTATTATGTGTTCTACTGCATGAGAAAATTAGCCCACAACTTTGTCTGAACAACATCAGCCATGACAGGCGCATCCTCACCAAGAATGAAGTTATACTGGGCCAGCTGAGCATTTCGGATTTTCTTATTGAGGAGACAGCCAGAGTCCAAGTCAGCGTCTGCCATGAAACCTGCTTCTGTGAACTGCTTACACACCTGACAGATAAAGAATTAAAACAAAATATTATCGTAAATGGTTTAAAAACCCTTTTAAAGATTCTCCACTTCTGAATAATGCCATCCACATGATCATATTTAATCATGACTGCCACGAGGAAATGGACGTTATACCTTTTTTGCATAATCTTCACAGGAAGGGTTGACCGGCACCAACATCACCTGACGTGGAGAAATCCACAGAGGCCTGATGGAGGAACAGATTAGCTTAATGCTCCTTTCACACAAATATTCACCTTTAGATTCTGGAGTGAAATACGTGTTTTGGAAGTAAATCAAATAAATGAATTTTAAATTGTACAGAACACACCATTATCTTAGGCATTTCAATAAGATGGTAGGGTAGTTTTATCTCAGTATAAATAGAAAAACTGTTTTTCATCCAATTTCTGTTCATCTTTGTTCAGCTCAGTGTTACGCAGAAGCTGGAACGTATCTTGGCATTTAACAGGCGAGAACGGCGATAGAAACCTTCGTATTTCAATATTACCATAAACTAAATCACCTATCCTTTTTATTAATTTATTTTTGATAAATTAAATATTGTCAGAGTAGAACAAAAGGAACTGCAAAACTGTAAAAAAATAAAATAAAAAAATTATAATAGTGTGTTGATTGATACTGGTATAAAATACATCTCTTTGCATCTATAGTATAATGCAACTTAAGTTTACAACTAAAACAAACAAAGACATTGTACTACAGGGCATCTGATTCATCTCGGAAAAGACGGATGAGAGCATTAGAAGTACCTTTATAAATAAAGTTTGAAGTTAAAGTTTAAGATAGGGCCAAGTCACCGTTGTGGATTGTGCTTTATTTGGCCTTTCTGACAGAACACAACCTGAACACCCCTCACCATTTTCCTGCATAGTTCTCTGTAAGAATCGCAATCATCCTTTCCACTGAGCCCAGGATTGCACGATGAATGATGACAGGTCGAGCTTTGTCATCGCCATCCTTTCTGATATCACAGAAAAACACAAAAATAAAAAAAAGAAACATTACACACATTTTCATACAATAACAAAGAGCTTTTTGCCATTGAGATAATTACTCTCCACACCTCCTCCCTCTAAATCCCCCTATTTGATACTATTTCAATATCTATTAGTACCTCTTGATACTGTTCATTAATCCGTGTCCTGTTACTGTACATGATCTGCATGGTTTTTCTCTTGCTGGCACTGTTAATTGCATGTTTAATAACTTACCATCTCTGAAACACAAGACTCAAGCTGAGACATCTTATCCTGAAGGGGCTTAACATGTAATCCTTGGTGCAGTGGAGCGAATAGACTCAGCAGTGTGGCAGTGTTTTGATTAGGTGACTCACCCCACAAAGGTCAGTTTGAAGCGAATAGGCAGCTGGAAGTCCAGCTGAATGGTTGCACACTGGTGGTAACGTCCAATTGCATCTTTGATCTTAATGTCAATCTGCAATGGCACAGAAAGGATAGGAGACTTTCAGGAAATAAAGCTGATGATGTTGTGTTTGGCAGGGGGTATCTCTAAAAGAAAAAAAACATCTCTGACCTTGGGCCCGTAAAAAGCGCCGTCTCCAGGGTTGAGTTTCCATGGCTCCCCAAACTCGTTCAGGCTGTTTTCCAGTTGCTGTTAAACACCAGTCATTACATTAGAATTTAAATCTAAACAATGAAAAGAAACTAATGTGATGCAGTCAAAGTCAGCCTTATGCAATCAAGTGCAGAAGTTCGGTCAGTACTCTGCACTGATTGGTGCTTTTTGGTTTCATTCCAGTAACGCAGCATCCAACTGAACAGTAATAATCAAACCCAAGACATGTAAATGAGTAATGTTCTGCTGACAACACACCACCTACAAGAATTCACTGAACTCCACATGACTCACAGATGTGATACTACTGTAAGATCACACACGTGGCAGGGACCCAGTTCTTTCATGCACGGAGCCAAGTTGCAACACGAGGATTTGTCTGCTTAAATCTAAGAAGTTCTTGTTTAGGTTTGTTTAGGAAACCAGATCGGATTCGTAGCTTATAATTTCACTTTCAACTACAGTTGTGCTCATATTTATTCATACCGTTTCATTAAGAAGGAAAAAAAAACAGCTGCCTGCAAAGTAAAATAAGCTGAAATTGACTAAAGTAATAATGAATAAAAATTTTATGAAAATCATGACATTATTTTCTAATTCTAGTTCAAAAGAAATATTCTTTTTAAAAAAAGCAAACAAATAGGATAATTTGTTACATATGAAAATCACTCATAAACTAATATTTAGTTGAACAATCCTTTAATGTTTCCGCTACAGTCAGGTGTTTTCTGTTCCTCTCAGTCAGACTTCTGCACCTGTTGACAGGTATTTTGCCCCACTGTTCAACAGAAAAGTGCTCTAATTTGTCCACGACCAATTTGTTTTTTATTCTTTCATTAACTCAATTAAATGAAAAAACGGTGTCTTATATTACTAAATTATATTTTTGCATAATTTTAGTTATTGTTCCTTTTTTAAGTCTCCAGTTATTTGAGTGACTGTTGTAAATTCAGCTTTTTCTTTAATGAAAGGGGATGAATACATATGAGCACAACTGTATGTTGCGTGGTAGAGTTTACCTTCTCAGCCTGGTTCCACATCGCGATGTCGCCCAGGTACTTTTCCGGGCGAGTTGAAAGGTGAAGCTGGAAGGAGAATCCGAAGACGTCGTAAACGCAGCGGAGGAAGTCCAGGCAGCCCTTCATCTCTGACTCGATCTGTTTCGGAAAAGAAGAGCCTTGATTTAAGAAGTTGTAGTTCAAAGTATTTTGTTTTACAAGACAAACAACACTTGTCGTTGTTACCTGATCCATGGTGCAGAAAATGTGGGCGTCATCCTGCTGGAAACGCCGCACTCTGGTCAGCCCAGTTAACGTTCCTGACAGCTCGTTCCTGTGGAGAACCCCAAAATCTGCCAGCCTCAGAGGAAGTTCCCGCCACGAGCGAGGCCTGTGACTGAACATCAGGCTGCAGGACAACCAAAGAAAGCAGAAAATAAAAATACTGACTCACATTCATTCCTGAATAAGCGGTTTGACACACACTGCACTTCCTGTTTGGGCGCTCTAATTGTACCAGTGACCGGGGCAGTTCATGGGCTTCAGAGCAAAGACGTCATCTTCCACGGGGAAGGAGAACATGTTTTCGCTGTAGTGTTGCCAGTGGCCAGATGTCTCCCACAGGTTGCTGTTATATATGTTGGGGGAGGCTACTTCCTGAAAGCCTCTTCTCCAGTACTCACCCTAAGAAAAACAACCAAACCACATAAACTAAACACTTCATTTGGACTGCACAGGTACTTCACAGAGCAGAACCTTAAAACCTCAAACCACTGCAGTGAAAATAACATCTTGTGGGTTTTATTTATCCATTTGTTGCCTCAAGAAAGAAAAAAAGCATGCCGCAGCCTGTTGAGCCGTTTGGCAGCGTACAGGAGGAGGCTGGATGGATTTCAGTGCAGAACAGAAAAAGGAGGTGGAAACGATGCATGCTCAGTCAGCTTTTCCTAACTAAACGATATTCAGCAGAAAGGGTGGGCTGCAGAATCTGACTGTATTTACTGCTTAAACTCCACTTTAAAATGGAAAAGGGCTGCAATTAAACAGCCAAGCGCTTGATTCATTCGGGTTTAAAGCATTATGTACGAACAATCCATACCATTCCTGTAATAAATTAAATATCTATGTTGTCAAACAGATGGAAAACAGAGTGAGCGAGCGCTTTTTCCCCCAATCCTACTCCATGTGTTTATGAGCAAACTCTATGAGTAAGCAGTTTTTTCTTTTTAATTTCCTTTTACTCCCCTGCAGTTATAACAGACTTGGAAGTGACGTGATAATGATCTTGCACAGTTTCTGTGTAATCTATGTGATGTCCTTGAGGCTTGGTCTGGTTTGTGGGTGTGTGCTGTGAAAGCGTTCAAGATGTCAACTTATCTTTTTCATCTACGTCAATGGTTCCAGCAGAATCACTGAACTTGGCTGAACTGATGAAGTTGCTCTGAAGTCTTAAGTTTCACATTGAAAGGGAGATCTTTCACCAATCATCAAACTAAACCTGGAAATGTTTCACTTTGTTTTTTTTAATCAAACAAGACACCATATATAAATTTCAGTTTGTTGAGTATCAAATGATAAAAAAAAAAGAAAAAGGTCCTTTGTAAAGGTATAACTATGGCCCACAGCAGTCAGGCCTGGGTTAAGATTTTTCAGCACTGAGAGGTTTATTTAAACTTGATGAAATTTGTATAAAAAAAAAGCAAAAACAAAACAAAGCTAAGCTAAGCTGGTAAGTGGTCTGCATTTTAGTCAAGTGGCAATCACCAGCAGCCCACTGAAAATGTGAAGTAGGCCCAAGCCTCATGGGCTCCATCTCTGCAGTACTTCAGGTTTATAATTCAAAGTGCTGCACAGCTGCCAGGGAGAACTTTTATCAACTTTTATGCAAAATAAATTCAAATTAGCCGACTCCGACAGATCTACCTCAACGGTGATCCCAAACTACAATTTCATGATATCATCTGTGTGTTACAAGATGAGCATTTTGAAATAACCAAGAAAAGAGGATTTAGCCATAAGTAGTACCCTGATGAATTCTACGAGTGTGTTGTAGATGTAGGCTCCACGTGGCATGAAGAAACAACTACCAGGGCTGAGATCATGGAAGAAGAACAGTTCCTGGTCCTGTGAAGGAGACAAAAAATAAATAAATAAATATTGTTTTTAATGATTTCTCATCTCATCATATCTGCAGGTACAGCCAGCAGGAAAACTCTTCTATGCCCAGCAGGGATTTTTTTTCCAATTATCACACATCCAGCGTCCTCACAACTTGACAGTGGAGCAGACTATTCTCAAATGACTGAAAGAGATGAAAATCAACAGAATATGAACCTTGCATTATGATTAAATAAATCTGACTTTGACATTGCAGCTTCTATTACTTCAGTTTAGGTCCTCGGTCACAGATTCACTGAAAAAAAAGCAAATAAATCTCAGATTTTAGGCTTGGCATCTTGAGATTTACTTATATATAAATTTAATCTATACACTTATAAAAGCTGATTAGAACAAGTCGGGTTTTTTTTTTTTTTTTTTTTTTAAAAGGTAAAACAGCTGGATGCCTGAAGATTTCCCTCAGAGCTACACGGTCATAAAGACATCAGTGTCTCCATGCTGTCCACGTGAAGATGGTCCCTTTGGGAAGGTAACACTGAGCACCATCTTAACACACAATATGCCACTTTGACTGCCACCGTCCAGCTGGATTCAACCGCATTATCTTGACTTGTTCGTTTATTATGGAACTGTGTTATTATACGTGCTGATTGAGGTGCTGCCGTCTGTGTCTCCCATGCTGGGAAACCAGCTGGAGTGCTTTGATGATTCATGGCTGTCCTGAATGTGCCTGAAGAAGGGAACGCAGTGCCCTCAGCTGGTATGTAGTGGCAACTGAGTACAACTGAGTACAAAGTATGGAATTAGATTTGTTCCATAATCTCCAAGCAAAACCTTTTAAAACTCAAGCAAAAAAAAACCCCAAAAAACAACAATTAAAACCAAAACTTTCTAAAACTTAAGTAAAATAAATTATCTCAAAATAAAAAATGATCAATCATCATGAAAACTATTAGGCTTTTATTTGGTTAAATTGAGTGGTTTTGTTTGCAGTTTCCTCTTCCTCTTTCTCTCTTCTCGCTTTTTTTTTTCTTTTCGCTTTTTATTATTTTTCGCTTCACCGTCTTTGTTTCTGTTTCTCGATTGTTTGGTTTAACTTCTGACACAAACCTTTTAATGGGCGGGCTCTTTCAGGGCTGCATTCCGATTGGCTGGTGAGTTTATGTGGACACTTGGCTGACATGATTACAAATGCCATGTATACTTACAAGTGATGTGTTTAACATTCATACCACTGATGCTGACCCTCACAGGGAAGTAAAGGCTACAAAAACCTAAAAACAGCCTACGTGTTCGCCCTAACCTTACACAATTACACCTAAAAGCTTTGTAGTCCATTTCAGCCTCAACCTACTGGGTGGGCTAAAACCCGACTGCCTGCAGCGACTCACTTTGCCTATCTTGCGATGGTCTCTATTCTTAGCCTCCTCTTGAAAGCGTTCCCACTCCTTCAGCATCTTTGAGTCTGGGAAGGAAATCCCATAGATCCTCTGCAGAGTCTCCATGTCGGAGCGGCCCTCCCAGTAGGTAGAAGAATTCTGATGATAAAGGCAAAAAGAGAAATTTTAGACGGATAAGCAAAGGATTTACTTAGAAATTAATACATTTGGACATCTGCTTATTTAGCAAACTGCTGAACAAAATTACAATAAGTCACAAAAATATTTGACTTTAGACTGAATATGATGCAGATTGTGGTTTAGCTGAATGAAAACTAAATAAAAGAAAAAAAAATAGTGCGTTTTGCTTTCACATACCTTATAAATCTTCATGGTCTTGATTTTACCAGTATGTCTGACGTGGGGGCCTCTGCATAAGTCAATCAAGGGCCCGCATCTATCAAAGATTTGCATTTGAGTAGTTAGCGTTAGAAAGTATAGGACTACATAAAACAACATGCAACTTCAGAAGTTTAAGAGATGCGTACTTGTACACTGTAGTAGTGGGAGTGGTGACTTTCTCATTCAGAATGCGGCACTTGAATTTGTTGTACTGGGAAGAACATCAAAATGTCATGTTTAGCTAACGCATACATTACAGAGGATCTTTGCACATGCTAATCTTTCATAACATGCAGTGTGTCACAATCGAGGGTAAAGGATCAGTTAAAAGACTTGACCAGCTATTTATCATCCAAACGTAACTGTATAAGAGTTTCTCCACCTCAAGCAAACCCCACATGTGAAAGCAGGTACTCTGCTGAATATAAAGATGTCTGTGTCATCACTGGAACAGAAACTATGCAAACTAGCAGGCAAAGAGTTGCCATAAAAGAAAGACAACAATAATAGATGTGTTCATGAAAATCTGCCGCAGGGCTCCTGACATATTTACCTGTGTAACACCTACAGTAAAATAAAACATCAGTAAAACTGCACAGGTTCACTTTTACACAGTTCCTTATCAGACACTGGCAATTCCTAGATGAATTGAGCTGCTGTGGTTTTCACTTAAATTTGACATGCTTTAATTTAGGGAGAATATAACAACTAACATTTTCTACTCCTTCACATGTATAATTACTCTGACACTGTAACATGTACAGTTGTGCTCATATTTATTCATACTAAATAAAAATTTGATGAAAATCATGACATTATTTTCTAATTCTGGTTCAATAGAAATATTTTTTTAAAAAAAGCAAACAAATAAGATAATTTATTACATATTACATCACTCATTAAACTAATATTTTATTGAACAATCCTTGAATGTTTCCGCTCCAGTCAGGTGTTTTCTGTTCCTCTCAGTCAGACTTCTGCAGGTTTTTTGCCCCACTGTGAAAAGTGACAGAAAAGTGCTCTAATTGGTCCAGGACCGATTTTTTTTTTCCTTCTTCAACTCAATTAAATGAAAAAACAGCATCTTATATTACTAAATTGTATTTTTGCTAATTTTTAGTTATTGTTCCTTTTTTAAGTCTCCAGTTATTTGAGTGACTGTTGTAAATTCAGTCTTTTCTTTAATGAAAGGGGATGAATACATATGAACACAACTGTATTTATGTTCAGGCACTTGTGACGTAATATCATGTCTCCAAAGTCATTTGAGACCAAGATTGCACATACAGTCCTGGTCGTTGTGTAAATACTTTATTCATTTTAGCTTAAAAAAAAACCCCCAAAAAAAACAAAAAAAAAACAACAACAAAAAAAAAAAAACTGTTGATGAACTTGTTTAATAAAGATTTCAATTTTTTTGTCAAAATGAGCCTGAACAGTCAGCAAATAGGATGTATACACCTGGTTTATACATTGTTCAAATGTTTCCAGTTATTTGAGTGACTGTTGTAAATTCAGCCTTTTCTTTAAAGTGGAACTATTATGTGCATTTCAGGCTAATTTATTTTTATTTCTGAGACCAGAAGCTGGGATTGATCGAGTTATTGTCACAATATTTACTTCATTTTGTTTACTTTATTTACTTCAGACCGACCCTCTCCGTAGGCTGTCAGATCAGCCTGTGGGCAAAACGAGTGGATTGAGACTCTTCTGCATTAAGCCCCGCCTCCCGCCCATCTGGTTTATACATTGTTCGTATATGTTTGGAACAGTATTCGGTACAAAAGAACATACATCTGAGTTGTTAACAAATAAAAAAAAAAACTTGACAAGTTAATTGTTGAAAGCAGGCAGAGAGCCAACAGTGTCCTTCATTACACTCACCTTAAACATTTTTAGAAGTGTCTGCTTGCTAATCTCAAGTCTCTCAAAGGGCTGTTTCTCCTTTATCACCGTCTTACACAAAGCCTCCAGGTTCCCAAACTCAGTGCTGGACACTGACCTGGAGACAACACTCATGTTCAGCTCACCACATGTTACACTAATAATCCTGGATTTAGTCTTTTCTAGTAGAAACACATTTATATTTTATTTAAAAAGCTAAACATTCAAATGAGTGGGCTGTTATTAAAACTCAACAAACAAGTCAGGAAATCAGTGTATTCGTTTTAAACCGTTCAGCAGGCCTGGAGATCATAGGAAGATCTGAACTCACTTCTGTCCATCCAGGAACATGTCATAGTAGAAGCCATTCTCAATGGGGGGTCCGTAACACAAACAACCTCCATAAAAGAGCTCCATGGCCTCCCCCAGGATGTGAGCGCTGGAGTGCCAGTACACCTAAGAGTGGGATGCAGGTGACATGGAAGAGTACATACAGTATGTTGTAACTGTTCCAGTCCTAGACATCTACTCAACATTACTTTACTCCGCTGCACGGAGCAACTTCAACTCTGAGCTGTTGGTGCGAAGTCTTGTCATTCTGCAGCATTTATAAGAGATTAACTTTTTTTTTTTTTTTATTGTCCTGTAACTCCTCTTTGATTGATTTATGTGATTCTGAGTTGCATCATTTTCTTTCTCAACAGTTTAATGGTTTAAGCAGCGGTCCTGGCATTTTATTATAAAACTCTCTTTCAGAATAAATCGATGATTAAAACATCCTGGAAAATACAAAGCCAAACAGGCCCACACCATGATAACACCAACACCATTTTTTTTTTTTTTTTAATCATAGGATGAGATTTTAAAGCTTGAATTTAGTGTTTTTACTTCTCCAAATACAACACTTATCATTCAATACAATAAAGTTGTGTTTTGTATTGATCTGATGACAAACCAATTTCTAACCGCATTCTGATTTATCTGAATATTTAGTAGTGATTTGGCATGTCATGCCCAGAACTCAGATCATGTATTTACTGACATATTTTTTTTGCTGATAGCAAAGATAATAGATTTATTTATTTGAAAAAATTAACACAAACCACTAATCAAACTGTAATAGCTTGACCAGTTTAATTTGTTTTATCCAGTGTTTGTCTTAGTAACTCAGATGATGCCTCAAAAATGTTTGTCCTTCCAATTAATGAAAAGCTACAAAGCTTTATTGATTTAAAACACTAAAATATCATTTTAAATTCACATTTATTTTTTGTGCTGTTTGTTCTCATATTTTGTGTCACTGACAATCTGTAATGCATTTTAAACAATAAATTTATCAACAACTATTTTCATACTATCTCTTTCTTAGCCTACTTTTAGTGAAAGCTGCGTTTTAGACACATTTAATAGCAAAAATAAGACATAATACTGTGGAAATAAAAGAATTAAATAACATCCCATTTTCCAATTTTGCATTTTTGAAACATTATTTGTCTGTCTATGGTGCTCAGATTTACATAACAGGGCATTAACAAAGGCCGTTTATACTTACAGCCTGAGCATCTTCATTGTCAAAACGCAAGATCTGAAGAGAGCAGTCCTTCTCAAGTGGTCTGTCCAGATCCCAAAGCTCCCCATTCACCCGAGAAATCACTGCATTGTCAGCCAGGCCTTGGCTGAAAGATGGAGTGCAACACAGATGCTTCAGATATGCCATTTCCAAAGTTACAAAGGGGTTCTGTCATAATGAAAGAGGATTACCTGACATCACAAGCCAGCTGATATGGGGTGGTGACCCAAGACTTGCCTGCCACCTTTCGCCCATCTGGCAGCTCGACAGTAATGGGTTTGCTGTCCGCAGCTTTCTTTGCCAGCAAGGCATCGCTCTCCTTCTTCAGCTTGTCATAAAGGCTGAGGCGCTCAGCAATGTAACCAGGCCAGGCTTTCAACTGTAGGTAAGAAAAAACAAAAAAACATTAAAAAAAACAAAAAAAACATTAAAAAAAATTAAAAAATAAATAAATAAATAAAAAAATAATATATATATATATATATATATATATATATATATATATATATATATATATATATATATATATATATATATTTTATTTATTTATTTTTTTTTCTTTCTATGTACACTTTTTAATTTATCTCAAACACATATACAATACAAAACAAGGATGCACATTTGTGTAACATTATACCTTGTTGGAGAAGGAGCAGAAGAAAGCCCAAGGCTTACTTAAATACTGCTCCTTATTTACAGTCTTTAATTTACACAGTTATATGGCTATATACACAGTTTACATACTGAAAGTCATCAGCCAGATGGCAAAATATAAAGCAGCAAAATAAATAATGAATTTTCTTCTTTTTTTAAAATATATTTATCCCCCAAAAAATTATCATACATTTTCTTTAAAACTGAATAATGTTATTACATAATTTTAAATCATCACTTAATTCATTCCATAAAGTTACTCCATAAATGGAAACACGTCTGCTTTTTAGGGCGGTGCGTCCGTATGGTGTCTGTCACATAGCTTTATCTCTCCTCAGATATCTTATATATATATATATATATATATATATATATATATATATATATATATATATATATATATATATATGAAAACTAAGTTGCCAGAGTTTTGTGTGGGATTTATTAATACATCCAAATCCAAATACAATCATGTTTGGCCCTTTGTTAGAACAATGTTGTAGTCCAGCGACATTTACCTCTTTCACACTTCCATCCACTTGCCCCTGATCCTGCTTCTTGTCCTTCTTGTTCTTGTCACCGGGCCTTGTGTCACAGTTTGTCACCTGTTAAACATAAGAATGAGTTACTTTTGGTCCCAATCACCATTGCCTCCCAAGCCAAAAATAGTGTCATGGTAAGTATTGTGACAATCCCTGCAGAGTAAGGCTGAGTGTGTCAGCTATTTCTGGAAGCATGGTGGTGTGGCTTGTCATTTCTCTTGACTGGACAGAGGCCCTATCACTCACACTAATACAGAGCTGTGCCACTATAATAATAATAATAATAATAATAATAATAATAATCACAATAATAATAATAATAATAATAATAATGATAATAATAAATAAAAACAACAAAACAATTTAAACAGGAGGAAATGTTCCGTTCAGGTCTACATCTTTACCCCATTATCAGCTCGATTGTTTATCTTCTTGCTGGTGTTTTTCTCCGGTGCTTTGCTCCGCTTTGCTCCTTGCAGCCTCCTGCCCTGCTCCTCCTCCAGCTCCTGCTCCGCCTGCAGACCCCGCCGGAGGTGCACCAACCGGTACCTGAGCTTCTCATTCTCCGTGCGCAAGCTCTCAAGCTCCGGGTTTACCACCGGAACGGAGTCAGGACCATTGGTTAGTCCATCCCGCAGAGAGGATATTTCTTTGGTGAGGAACCGTATTTGCTCCTCCTGGGCGGCCAAACGTACAGCTAAGCACTCCGCCATCTTTAAATGACCCCTAGTTACGGCTAACTTCCGGTAACCATTTGTAAAAAAAAAACAAAAAAAAAACAAAACAAATAAATAGAATAAATTGCTATTTGTCACCAAGCATTCAAACTCTTGCTGGTAAACCTTTTATTTCATGTTTAAATATTTCAAATATACTAGATTTGCATTGAGTTGCAGTAAGGGAGTACCACCTCTAGGCGGCAGTGTGATATTTTGAGACACACTTTGTCAGCTGTTCACAACCCTGCAGCAGCATAGACATTATATATACATAGACGCCTCATTGTGCCCTGGAGAGTGAACCAGCGTTGCCGCCATATTGGATGGGTCTCCACTTTCCAGTCTCGCTACAGAGTCGTAGTTTCCCCACATCACTGTTTTCTGTGGAACAATGCGTATATATTACACACAAACAAAACACTTGTCTACATAATTTGTTAATAAATAATCCTAACACAGTGAGTAATCTACTAAATGCAAATGATAAATTTGACTCCTATGAGGTGTTTCTGGAAAAATATGATATTGATGCTTCACAAAGAGAGTTTTACATGGTAGCAAGGAGGTTAGTTTTACCGGCTTTATTTGTTTGTCTTTATTTGTTGTCTGTAAGGTTGCAATAACCGGTGAAATATTAAAGCAGATGGTGTGGAATTACGTTTCACGAAGTTGAATAATAATTCATTTGACCAGAAAAAAAAGAGACAAATCCAAATGCATCAATAAACAATCAAACATGTTAGTATGGAATTCATTTATACATTTACTTATATTGTTGCTACCTTATGTCTTAGTTAAATAGCATATAAAAATATTTTAGCATAAAAGCACGTTGTTTTTTAATATTTTATAATGATTTGTATCATAACAATATAGCTGTCCTTTGTAACAAAGTAAACTGAGAAAAATCAGGGAGAAATTCGTGAAATTATTGTTGTGACTCGGCTTACAAATAAAAATCTTACAAATAAATGCTTGGGAGGCGCATGAGAGACCCATCCAAGATGGCGGCGCGATGAGACGTCAGCTCGTACAGACAGCGTGATACGATGCGACGTCTATGTATATGATGTCTATGTACAGCGGCATGTCACAACTCCTGCCTGTCGCAGTGATGTAAACACTTCATTCATGTGTAGCGGTGGGGTTTCTGACAGGTTAGTGTGAACCATTATCCCTCTCTGTTTTACTGTTTCATTAAATAACCACAGAAAGCATTTCACGCTTCTGTTTAAGACCTAAGTGACGTTAGAAAACTTATCATATATCTACTGTTCCGGTAGCAACAAATTGTACAAATGTGCTGTGTTAGCTAGCTAGCATGTTTGGCAACTAATTCAACTGGTTCGCAGTTTGTTTGTCAACACTTTAGATGCATGCTAAAAAAAAAAAAATCCTCGACATACATGTGAAAATCTACATATTTTCAGGGTAAATTAAGCAACCTTAATTAGTAGTTACAACAGAGCAGTAAAGTTGATTTTATTGGTTTGTTTATTAGTTTGTTTATGAGATCTACATTTGCTACGTTGGTATTTTTCTATATCAGAGTATGTAAATCCTGTCTGTAAAGCGTCTTGAAATGGCATTGCCGTGATTTGACGCTATATAAATAAAGTTGAATTTAATTTAATTTAATTACTATTTCACACAGCGTGTAAAAATCAAGAAATAAGCTGTTTTAAAACTGAATGGTGGGGGATACATTATTAATTTGCATAAAGATTTATTTATTATGCAACGACCAGGGAACATCTTACCTCTGATTTACCTATTAAAACATAAGAGGGCATTGTTAACAGCAGCATACTGATCATATATTTCAGCTGAGACCTGCCTGGGAGTGTCCAATGTTGCTTTGTAAGCATGGCTTCAACATCCAGTTATGCTCCTCCAAAGCTGGTGGATTTTATCCTCACAGAGCGGCTGGGCAGTGGTACATATGCTACAGTCTACAAGGCCTACAGAAAGGTGATGATAAATAATGATTCAACTACTGTGATGAATTGTTGTATTGTTTTTCTTTTAGTTGGAATGAATGTGTTTCAATAGAATAAAGGACATCAGTGTGTTTTGTTTTGCTTCCGAGTGAAAGTTAAGCATATCAATGTCATGCTGCAGGGGAACAACAGAGAGGTGGTAGCAGTGAAAGTGGTTGGGAAGAAGACTCTGAACAAGACTGCAACAGAAAACCTGCTCACAGAGATTGAGATTTTGAAAACTATTCGTCATCCTCATATAGTCCAGTTGAAAGATTTTCAGGTAACCACTCGCCTTCCCATTATGTACTAGTTTCATGGTTTATTTAAGCAAGTTTTTTCCTTTATTTCCACTCGATTTGATTGATCCTTTGATTGATGCCTTATATTTTTAAAGAATAATGTAGTTTTTTCCAGTTGACAGAAGAAATTAAGTTCTGTAACAATTACTCACAGCTTTAAAAGTAGTTATGATCACTCTCTGCCACAAACTATTTTGTTACACAAAGACATATAACTTCAACATAATTTAGTTAAAAGATTCACAGAAATTAACCATTTAATGCCAATACAGTGGATATCTATTTACAAGTTTTTTTTCTTGCATATTCACGAATGAGGATTGTATATTTATAAATGAACCACTTCAGTGGACAATAGTGAGCCATCCAACACACTATCGCTTCCTGAGGAACAAATAAACATATTTTACAACTGAATAAATGCATACATTATAATTACCCAAGTTAGTGATGAATAGGAAAAGAAAATGATAAAGCTATATTTTCATATAATATGTGCATGTTATAATTATGAAAATATATTATTTTATACATATTTTATAGAATACATTTAAATAAATAAAAAAAATTCAAAGTAAGATATCATTAATACACAAAAAGTGTCATTGCTTTTGTTATAGAGGTAAAATACTGATTGTAGCATTGTTTTTTTAATTATTATTATTATTAATGCATCAATTTAAAAAAAAAAAATTATTATTATTAATGCATCAATTTTAAAAGCAATGTTATAACCCTAATAACTGTAGACACATAATCAGAGTTTTGCTCCAAGCAAAATTAAACTTTTTTTTTCTGCAACAAAAATCCTTTCATTGTGTGCAGAAGGTTTTTTTTTTAAAATTCTTTTCAGTGGGATGCTGAGAACATCTATTTGATCCTGGAGTGGTGCTCAGGGGGAGATCTCTCCCGCTTCATTCGCAGTCGCAGGATTTTACCTGAAAGCGTGGCCAGACGCTTCCTGCAGCAGATAGGTGAGTCATTCTGGTTGAAATACATCTGTAAGAGTTGCTTACATCAAGTTCAGCCAAGTTAAGAAATGAAAACTTTTTATTTTTTCTTGTTCGTGCTGCTTGACAATTTTGTGGGATCATTCGTGTAACTTCTTCTTTTAGTAGAAATTTCAGCAGAATTGACTGAGATTGTATTCAGTCATCATTTGTAAGTGTAAACATGTCTGCACAAACAGCCTGCGCCCTCCAGTTCCTTCATGAACGAAATATCTCACACCTGGATTTGAAGCCTCAGAATATTCTGCTCAGTGGCTCGGTCCTCAAGTTAGCAGGTGATCTCACACCCTCGCACATAAACAATCAAATACACTGATAGTGTGTCACATACAGAGAAATACTTTTTCTTCTCATTTTCTTTTGAACATCATCATTATCTGTTTTTTCTTATAATTATTTTAATTATATTTATGATAATTTAATGATCATGAATTATATACTTATGAAGTAGCTCTCATGTTTATAATCCTACTGTAAGCATGATGACTGATACAGTTTTTACATAGTTTTATGGGGTTTTATCCACAGGAGCTCACAGAGGAAATGTTGTGTCCAGAATGCTGCTGCAAGGCTGCTAAACTAAATCTTCTAAATTCCCTCCTGTCACCCCGCTACTGATCCAGCTGCACTGGCTCCTGATCCACCACAGAGTGCATTTTAAAATTCTGGTTTTAACTTATACACGACCACGCACCTGGTTATATCTGGGAACTTTTACAGCCATACTTCCCAGCAGGTCTCTGAGATCTGCTGATCAGCATCTGCCGGTTGTTACACAAACATGGCTTAAAACTAACGGTGACTGAGCCTTCGCAGCAGCGGCTCCTCTTCTGCTGAACTCCCTTCCTCTCAGCCTGAGAGCCTTCCTCTTTTTTAAAAAGCTGCTAAAAACATCTTTTTAAACTTGCTTTTTTTTTTTTTTTAATTTGTTTTTGTGTTCTTTTATGTTGTTTTGAGTTTTGGGGTTTTATTGTGAAGAACTTTGTAATTTTTATTATGAAATTTGCCATATAATTAAACATTTTCTTACATTTTTATGTGCTCTCAGATTTTGGTTTTGCACAGTACATGTCACCGTGGGATGAGCAGAGTGCCCTGAGAGGTTCTCCTCTTTACATGGCTCCTGAGATGGTTTGCAGGCGCCAGTACGACTCCAGGGTGGATCTCTGGTCTGTAGGAGTCATTCTATATGGTGAGAGCGTTATAATCTTCTAAATAATCTGTTCACTTTCATGCATCTCTTGTTACATTTCCATATGTGAGTCTGTGGTAATGCCTTGTTCAGTTGTAGATTTCCATGTAATAGTGATTAATAACACCATATTTTAGCTGCTTTTCCAGCATTAAAAGGTTAATCATTGAAGTGGACCTGGAGGCTTGAAAGAGCGCGCTCAGTAGGTTAGAACAGAATTGTGCTATTAATCACATACTGACAAGTGGCTGAAGGGCTCTTTTAGTGGGTTAATAGTACAGCGATAAAGCCATAATATTGCAGTAGCACAGAGGACTGTGGAGTGACAAAGCACAACATTAAATGGGTGGAGTTCTTGTCGCTGTGTGTCATAGAAGCTAAATGGAAAAGCTTATAATTTAATGAATTCTGTCTCTAGTGGCCCAAACATATTAATAACTGATTATTTACCTTTTTTTTTCTTATGCAAATATTACACAAAATTCATTTAGGATATGACACAGAGGTTTTTAACCTGAAAAAGCTTTCAGATGCAGGATTGCCAGCAGTTAACCAGTCAGCACTGTTGGTGGGACTAACACTGTCGTTATATTATGTTTGCATACATTTCTATCCAGTTATTGTTTAGGAAAGTTAAACCCTCTTCACTTTGGAAATTTGGGGTCAATAGAAAACCAGAGAAAAATGTATACATCCAAAAATCCACTAGATTGGAAACGTACTTGAGGAAGAGATATATTTTCACACCAACGAGCTCCTACTGATGCTTTCAGTTTCTTTTCTACTTAAAACCCACATGATGCATCACTCCTCTTTATTAGTGCTCATTCAAAAACTTAATAAAGATAAACAAAGACCTTCGCATAGAATGAGGTGGAGGTGTTAATTTGTGCAGATAATTTCAACCTGATGTGAGACGTGGAAGCAAAGTAAGACTGAAATCTCCAGTAGGACCCAGTAAAGAGATGCACCACCGGTGACTGGTGGGTTTAACTGGGGTTCACAAATGTATGTAACACTGTTGTTAAGAGGCAAAAAAAAAAAAAAAATAGGGCGGTCGAAATGAACACATTAATGTGAAGAGATTCATCCGTGTAATAAATATGCTGGCTTTGTTTGATGCATAAAAAACAAAGTTAATACTCGTGCATTTGAAAAATCAAAATTTGCCATTATTTCTCAGCAGGAGAAGCTGATTTTGGACACGTAGGATCTTTGTCACAATGTAGAACCAAAGACCACATTTAGTTCTGTTTTTATTCATCTGGAGTTTTGAGATGAGATGCTGTGACAAATACTGTTTTATAGCATCACTGAGATGCATAAGAAAGAGGATTTTTTTTGTCAGATAGTTATGTTTTGAAAATATAATTGTTGTTGAATTCCTGTTATCGCCTTAATTATACAGTAAATGTGTAAATTCTGGATGGTTGGTCTCGAACTGCCACGGCGCCTTGCTGAGTAAACCTGCCGAAGTTCAGGATTGTTTGTGTTCACACAGAGGCCTTGTTTGGACGAGCACCGTTTGCGTCCAAGTCATACAGTGAACTGGAGGAGAAGATCCGGAGTAACCAGCCTGTTGAGGTTAGTGATGATGAGTGTGAAAAGATGAAGAGAAAATCAACTCGGTATCATTGTGCGTATTTAATTTGTGATTTACACACTTTGTGAACTAATTTGTGTGTAACTTTGGATACTTGAAAATGTATGTTGAAATATACACACAAATATCCAGAAAATGCACATGTACAAATAAAAATGTACAAACATTGATATTTTGCACAAAAATTTCTTTGTCTTTGACCTCATAAACTGAATCGTTGAATTGTGTTCGCACACGTACATCCATACATAGATTCATACATAAATGAAACGCAGGCAAAAGTGCATCAGTGGATCAGTTTACAAGAACAGACTCCATGTAAATGATCAGAAGCTGAATGAAACACCACAATTTGACTGACATGAGATTTATGAAGTTAAATGTAATTATTTTGTGTGTAAAAAATAATGTTTTTGCATTTTTTTCATTTGTGCATGTGCATTTTTTGTGTGTATTTTCTAGATATTTTGCGTGCTTTTAAACATACGTTTACAACTATCTTAAGGTACACATAATTTATAGTTTGCAAATCATGTTACACACATACACACAATAATATCCAATCCAATCCAATTTTATTTATAGTGCGCTTTAAAACAACACTGTTTACTAAAGTGCTGTACACAATCCCAGGCTCAACAACATTATCCTACAGAATAGAAAAGAAATAGTACAAAAACAATCAAATTATTAGTTAATTTTCTCTCCATATGAAAACAGTGAGGTATTTGTGGATGTGCCATTGAATATAAACACTAAAAATTTGTTGAAAATGATGTTTTACTGCACCGTCACATACACATTCAACGACCAAGCCCTGGTGTCCATTGTTTTATTAGTATCTATTAAGCCACTAGATGGCAGGTTGTTCCACTCCAGTAGGAACAGCATGTCAATTTCTACAAGGTTAGTTCTTCTGCATAATCTCATCCAACATTTAGTGACACTAATGGGTTTAAATTTTTATCTGTTTTTCCTATTATAAAGTAACATTTAGCCATTTATGTGGTTCAAAAGTCTTTATGTACATCATAAAAATACTTCTAATATATTTTTATAGTCAGTCAGATAACAGAAAATGAAGTTTAGCTGTTAGTTTCCTTAGTTTTCCTGCTAGATACAAAAAACCATGTGTTGATTCCCTCTGGGATGTTTCAGTTTACATGTACTTTTGATGATGGAGCACTTTGAAAACAGTTGAATTCCCGTGTCAAACATTAGGCACCGACTTAATGGATTGCATTAGCACATGGTCCATTATCCAAGGAGTCACACAGAGTTTAAAGGTCATCTTTTGGCAGAAAGTAGTGATGTGAGACTGAAGGGTCTGGGGCAACAATGTGCTGCCCTTTTCTCCTTGGACCATCCTGTGGATTGGGAGCAACATAATAAGGTTGTGTTTTGTGTATCAGCTCCCTCCCGGGGCCAGGGTTTCCAAGGACTGCAGGGACCTTCTGCTGCGGCTGCTTGAGAGAAATCCAGATGCCCGGATCACCTTTGCAGAATTCTTCACTCATCCCTTTTTGGATTTGGAGCACATGCCAAGTGCAGACAGTATAGTGAAAGCAGTAAGGCGGTTAGAATACACTGCATGACATAAATGGATACGTTTGGTTGCGACTGACCATGCACATGGCCACATACTCTAATAGTTTTGTGCACATGCTTGCCTCATATGTGATGTGACTGTATCTGTTCTTTGTTTATTTTTTAGAAAGAGCTGGTACTTCAGGCTGTTGAGAAGGACCAGGAGGGGGAGAGGTCTGCTGCTCTTTCTCTGTACTGCGCTGCCCTTGAGCACTTTGTCCCCGCTATTCACTGTAAGAGGAACAAGCACTCTCATATCCTGTCTGTGACTCTAAGCCCTTCGGCAGTCTTTGTTACAGTGAAAGGAAAATACTCCAAAGATCAAACCACAATATCTCTCCTCGCTTTCCAGATGAGACCGACCCAAAGCGTAAAGATGCCCTCAGGCAGAAGGTAGGCCTGAAACGCTCCTTCATATTCACATTTAGATTGCCTCCTGTTTTCAGTCGGTCTGTTTTGTGCTCCAGTGGCCCTTCGCTTAGATTAAACTCTCCTTTATGGAAAACACGCAGTGTGTCTTTAGAGCATGAGGAGCATGTGTGTTTGCTGCTGCTGTGGTAAGTGAATGTGAGAGGACTTCTTCCAGGTCAAACAGTACGTGTCCAGAGCTGAGGAGCTGAAAGCCCTGCTAGCTTCAGACAACAAGCAGAGATTTGAGGAGGCGCGGACGTCCAGAGATGTTCTCCGAGGTAAAGATTACAAATCAGGCTAAAAGAAGAGGCAGGTTCATTGTATTTAGACATGTAGCTATTATCTGGCTGGGTAGCAAAAAGACAGCTTAGATAAGTGCAGGCAGATTATTGCAGTCCATAAGATATTTGTTTTTTCTAAGGTTTGGGGTTTTGCAATATAAACATTAAAACCAGTGCAGTGTTTAATCCTGGTTTCATTGTTTTTAAAGCCAGAGAACCCAATATTTTCCACAGGCAGCAGCCTCCCCCAACAGGACAGTACACACAAACAGTTCAGGGAGACAACAGAGCATTAACTTGACTTCCAAACTCCAGTTCCCAGTCTGATCTGGGATCCATGAAAAGGGATCTGCCTGCCAACGGAAAATTTTAACAAATCCAATAGCAACAATCTGAAGGTAGACACTACCGGACACTCGAAGTGTCAACTCTTCCAATAGTTGGATTTTCAGTATTTTTTAATTGTTTTAAACATAGCTGATTAAATCATTCATTGTTAAGTTTGATTTTAAAATCAGGAGAAATGAGGAGCGTTGTTCACCTTCAGAAGCAGGGGGCATTTCCGTTCAGATCATCTAAGATGAGCCACACTACAATAAACGGACAACCTAAATCCCATCTGGAGCTGTAAGACGTGAAGTCATTATGCACATTGCAGATATCAGATTTTAGGTCATTTTCCAGCTCTGGACTAAGTCGTAAAAGTGTTGTGAAGCTTACATTCTTGTGGTGGGTTTGTCCTGTCAATGATTCAGCCTGACTTTTCTACTTTAATTTTAGTAAATATGCACATCCAGTCCTGTAACGACCACAGTATGAGATTGTTCATTTTCCCCTCCAAGAAAATGGAATAAATCTGATTCTTTGAGCTGGTGTGTTGCCAGATTTGTGGCAGTCCCACATTTCAGCTTCTTTTTGGCATCCATGCAGGACGTGATATGTTGCTGAAAGCTGAAGAGTGAAGCTGTTAGTTGTCTGCTGAATAGTTTAGTTGTGTTAGCATCTTTAACATCACAGTTTTATAGGTAGTATGAGTCAGAATTTCACTGCTTTAAAGGCGCATTGTGTAACTTTCTGACCTTAAAACTCCACCTTTCGGACTTTATTTGATGACACAGTGACATGTATAATGTGCGTTTCTGGAGCTGCTGCTGCCCAGCAGCATCCTGAGGCTGACAAACCACACTATGCAACTTTTACATCCGGGACGCTGCTTAATGTTGCAGAAGAGTTTCGCTTCATGCTAGAAAACACACTAGCTGTTTTAAACACACAACTTCACAGATTCAACAAATAAATGCAAGAAGATTAAAAAAGGGACAAAGCAAGAGTCATCGTAACATCGTCTTTTGTCAGGTAGAATGCAAGATGGATGCTGAATTAGTCGTCGATAGGGGGGAAAAATTGCAAGTTGGCAAAAGTTCTGTAGTGTTTTTAAGTCTGAGACCTCTGGCTTTATGCAGCTATTGTCAAAAACACGTCATGTGTTTCCATAATAATCCATTACTTTGATTAAATCTTGTGGAGAATATATGTAAATCATGAAACTCATGTCTCTAATAAGCATCATCAATGCAGGAGGAGCATTGCTTTATAGACTGATCTGCCCCTGAATTTAACATGTCATCTGTTTTTCCATGCTGTAGAAATGTCTCAAGACCAACCTCGACTGCTTGCTGCCCTGGAGTTGGCCTCCGTCGCTATTGCTAAGGTTAGATTTGTCAACTACTTCAGGGATGTACACATAAGCTTGCTGGGAATGTAGGTTTAACCAAAAAAACACGTGACTGAGTGCAAACCAGACAAACCAGTGCTGTTTACGGATCAAAAATT
The DNA here is from genome assembly GCF_933228915.1 of Telmatherina bonti. Classification (NCBI taxonomy): domain Eukaryota; kingdom Metazoa; phylum Chordata; class Actinopteri; order Atheriniformes; family Telmatherinidae; genus Telmatherina; species Telmatherina bonti. The sequence continues at coordinate 13,598,405 of NC_136619.1, read as the reverse complement.
TGCCTCGTCCACATTGGTTTCCTTTCTACTGATTCAGCTGGATGATGGCGTAATAAGGATGATTTAAGGTGCTTAAAGCATTGTTAACTTTAAACTTATCTCTTAGGAGGAAGGCGGCTCAGATGACCACGAAGCTCTTGATTTGTACCAACAATGCTTAGGAGAGTTACTGTTGGCACTGGCAGGTAAAAATGCTTTTCTCTCTTTAATTATGACCATTTTATTCTGGTATTGAGTGTTTGAATGATGGCAGCTGCTCCGACACAAAGCAAAGAAGCTAAAAGTCAGCGTTAGTAGGATGTAGAGGACACTCAGAGAAGTATAGGCAGGATATTCAGTTGGAATCGTAAGTGAATCCATGTTGGAAAAGTTGTTAAACAAAGAAAATTGTTCTTAAGAGTGATGCTGAGAAAAATTAAAAAACAACAAAGATGTCTCATTTTAATGAGACTTAACTGGAAACAGCGAGACTGTGATCTATCTGTGTATGTAAACACAGAGACTGGAATCAGTAGACTGGGATAGAGGGGACTAATAAGGGACAGACAGAGGAGTGACGCTCTCTGTGGCCTGGCGTCCAATAAGCCGGCTTCATGAGCTCATCTGGAAGATCAGCCTAATGGAAGAGGTGGGATAGTGATCCAGATGTGGCTTTGAGCTGGGATGAGACCCGGTGCCAGCACCCTGTGTGTGGTACGAGAGCTCTGCCATCTGCTTCCCATTCAAGCAACATACTTTGTTTATGTGTGTTATTTAACACTGGAGACAAATAAAAACTATTACTTTTCTAATAGACATGAGCTTCTCTCATTGACATTGTGCTGCTGAGATGAATCCAATCGGATTTTTTTTTTTTTTTTTTTTTTTTTACCTTTCTTTCCCTTTAATTGGTTAAAAAGTGAACTAAAAAAATTCTTTGCAAGAGATCTTCTGTTAGAAGGAAAACTTTTACTTTCACTGACTTGGTTTAGTAATAAACGATGTGCTGGTTTGGCAGACGTCGTCCCAAGCAGCTTCTCTCTCTGCTCTCTCGCTGTGTGGTGCAGTAGATACCAGCACAGAGATCGTTGGAAGAAAACATTGGTTCTTTGTTTAGCTAAGAGCTCTTTGTTGCACAGCTTCCCAACATGCCTCCCCACCACAAAGCCCTCCTCCTCTTCCTCCACTTTTCTGTCACTCTGCCCTAAAGGATGACTGACTGCAAAAACACTGGCCTACATTACAGCAATTTCCACTCTTGAGCCCGGCAGTCTACACGCTAGCGAAATCTAATCTAGTAGTCAGCCTCCTCTTGAACAAACAAAGTGATTAGGTAGTGGCCTCCTCTGCTCCGCTCTTTTCATTACTCTTGTACCTTTTTGTTTTTTTGTCCCATTTTTTTTCCTCGACGAGCCAGCCGAACCCCTGGGCCGCAGGAAAGAGCTGCTCCACAGTGAGGTGAGTTGTTGGCATTACAGACCTCCATGGAGCCCCCAGCTGATCTTCACATGACCCCTGACTCCTATTGTTCCCTGCAGTCACATAATTCATTAGTCGTTACCACTGTTGCACAGTCATACATCACTGTCCATTTTATAATTGGATTGTTCTGTTTATGTTCACGAAAGGTCACATGACCACATATTTGGGGGGAAAAAAACCACCGACAGAGAGATTTTCAGTTTTCTGCCGTTTTATAACATCATTCAATTAACTGCTGTAGTTTCACAACTAAAACAACAGAATTTTTTCTTAACTCGCACTTCTCTTATCAGATTTTCTCACCTGCTCATCTCCTAGTAGCAGAAAAACAAGTTAGCACACACAGAGTGGCATTAAAATAGTAAATTTCCTCTCTGGAATGAGTAAAAACTAAAACCAAGAAGAGCAGAGAACAGAAAAATGAATAGTAGTATCTTATCAGGTTGCCAGAAGCACACATCTTTTTCAATATTAGCTATACTTGTCTTTGAGGAGAAAGTGTTGATCAGCCTAATACTAGATTAATCAAACAGTTAAACATATTAACATAATACTTTTATCCAATCAGAAAAACAAAGCATGGCTGCTGAAAATGGACAATGACAAGAAGTTACAAGTCATCAACATAAATCCCACCTTTAACCCAACCTAGAATAGATTACATTCATGTTCCACAGCTGTACAAGTCATCACACTGACAAAAAGCAAAAAAAAGAGGGTATTTTTTTAACAATAGGGTATCAGATTGACTTAAGTCTATTGGTTCCTAATAGACGTAATTGAAGATGGTTGGTAATGAGACACTGACCTTTATCAGCTTAAACTTGGTAGGTTGCAAGAGATGAGTTTGAGTGACAGTGTCCACAATGTTGCCTCATTTAGTGTAAATGACCATTTAACCTCCATTTTTAGCCCTCTTACCATCTCAGGCAAATGAACCGTTCTCCTACTGCTGTACTTTTATATGACACAATGCACAACAAAAGGTGTTTAAGGCCCAACATTCAGAGGCTTTGAGAAGACCCTAAAGTAGCTCTATGCAACTTTCTGACCTAAAAATATGCGTGTTTGACTTGTGCAGTGAAACAGTGACATTTATTATGTACATTCCTGGAGCTGTCATGCAACACCGCGTCATTTTGCAGCTGTGTTTCATTTTACAGCTGCATGTCACACACCAGCAACTGGATAATAACACACTGGCTGTTTTGAACGTGCACAGCGGCTGATATGTCAAAAAGGCACAAGAGGACATTATTGAAGAAAGGCAGGAAAGGAAAAAAGTGTCAGAACAAGAAATAAGACGAGATTCAACAACTGACTGAGCATTTCATTTTCATTTGTGTCTGGAAGCAATCCTGAACTTTGGCAGGTTAGGGTTAGTAGACGTTAGTAGAGCAGAGGTAGGATCCACCATGTCTTTAGAGACATGGTGGATCCTACCTCTGCTCTACTAACCTGCCAAAGTTCAGGATTGCTTCAAGACAAACCCAAGTAGATTGATATTTTAGTTTTTTCTTCTTATCAAACATGATTGCAATTTTTTTTTATTTTTTTTTTTATTGTGGAGAACTGGGAGTAAAGGGGACAAATATACGCTCATCATCTAAAAAAATAAATGTCAGACATACAGAATAGCTGAATGAGTCTTTCTCTTAACTGAAAGGTGGCTGACCTGTGGATGTGAAAAGATTTGTGAATTGGAATACAAGTATTTTACAGTTAGCCGATACCTCAAGGGTTAACGTGTGTCTGCCATTAACCCGGCAGGAGCTTTTCTTTCCCTACATTGTTCATCCAGCAACTGAAGCAACAACACACTACAGCTTTTCACTAACAAACCCCAAGAAGGGGGTGGTGCGCTGAGTGGGCCTCATAGACCTCCCTATTTGAAGTTTTTATGGGTGCTTGTCTTAAGTAAATTCAGATGCGGTTGTAATAATCTAACTCAGCATCGGGAGGCGGGGTCGGGGGATTAAATTGAAAGCATGTGTGTATGTGAGAACCCAAAACAGCCAACACATGTTGCCACGGCTGGCTTCAATGTGTGCTCACGTCTACTGTTGAGCACACTTTCGCCTTTCTGAGTCGTAGTTCATTATGCCTGCTTCTCATATGTAGACAGAACCAACGATCCAGGTGTCCTTAGCCTCTGTCTGAGCTGGCTGTATATGCCAAGAAAACTGCAAGCTATCAATATGTCTCATGTTCTTTGCTCACCCACGTAGATTTCATCCGGATTTATTGTTCTTGGTGATTAAAGGGATTTTGTATAAATTTCTGTGGTTACATCAAATTGGGGTCAGAGCTAGATACTAAGAATCTGTGGCCAACATGATTATTTACTACCAATTGGAGTTTTTAAAGGATATTATGGAAGTCATCAATGTCAGTCTCCTGTCATTATGAACCTAAGATGTCGTAATAACCGGTAGGGCTTGCTTTATGTCGAAACGGGGTATTGCTGCAGACAGGTAAGCGGGACAGCCAAGAGCCTTTATGATCACCAGGGTACTGATTACCGCAGCAAAGAGCACTTTTAAGATTGTGATGACAGGAGTTACTTCTTGCACATGTGTACCATGTGAGCTCTAAAACGATCTCATGATCAGCAAACCTGATCAGTTTGATCATAAATTTGTTTTTTTGTTTTTTCCTTGTTTACCCCCACAGATCTTAGGTTTTTAAGATGACAAAATATAAAGTATCCATCAGCTGCTTGCCTGGATATTTTATTGTGTTTTATAAATCTAAATTCTGAAAGTACAAGTGTTAATTACACTTTTATTTCCCTCAACAGATAAAAAGCCTGATGAGCAGAGCTGAATACCTCAAAAAACACATTAAGGTAAAGCCTGTTTTATATTCTCCCATGTTTTCTATCAAAAAGGATGAACAACCTGATACGGACATGTTTGAAATACCAAAAGATCATATCCTGATTCATTTTAATTAGTTTTAATTTATAGGAGATTGCAGCACATGATAAACTGACGCTGATAGCAAAATCTTTTTTTTTGTTGTGTTTTTATTTTAGATGCAGGAGACTCAGATGGACGTGTCTCTGGATCGAGAATCTCTTGCAGATTCTGTCAGAAGCTGTGAGTTTCTCCACTGTGTTCAGTAATCCCTTTCTTTGTCTAGAAGACTGTGGTTTTTATAAACTTTTAAGTTGTTCTGATTATCAGTAGCAAAGAGGGTAGGCAGAGGAATGCAGTTTAGCAAGGAATGGATGCCCAAAGTTGCAATGAAATGTCCTTTCACAGATGTTTTTTTTCCACTAGTAAAATATGAGCCGTCCTCTTGCTGTGCTGGCCTCCCTGCAGGGCTGCCAGCCTCTTTGATTTTGTTTCAGTGCAGCTCTGGGCAGCTCTGTTCTCTTGTAAAGTCTACCTTGTCAAAGTGGGACTCAAGAAAAATGCAAGAAAAGAATTGCTTCTTCAGACACAAACACCAGCTTCACATGCATTTTAAACATTTAGCACAAACCGGTGCAATGTTAAGAATTGATATGCTTGCATTTCTCCAGTGGAAACATATACACACAAAGCCTAGTTCACAGTATTTTCTGGACTCGGCTTCTAGATGGATATTGGATACCTAAAGCCCAGGCAATATCCTGTTCTCAGCAAGAAATTCCTGGGGAATTGTGAAGTTAGAGGGGGGGAAAAGATGGTTGGGGGAAGGGAACCATCAACTGTAGAGGTTGCTCAACTTTCATGAAGAATGTGGCTTCTCATCCCTCTGCTGTTTTTTTTTAATAAAACCACACTACAGTCAGCCGTCCCAGCTGGCACCAGTCCAACAGCAGCTGTAGCAGAGAGGGTCACAGCAATGCCCAAGTCTGCCTGGTGACCTTAGACTGCATCAACATAAGCAGCAAAGTGATGAGAACCATCACACTGTAAGCCCCGGACGATTTACATTTCGAGCTAAGCTGCAGGCTCTGTTTTGCTTTTCCCATATACAAACCCTGAAGCACTGACACACTTGTAAACTGACATTGCATGCATTATAAGTGGAAGTACCTGAAGGGGTGCAGACTTTAAATTCCAGTCACGAGCATTTCTGTGAAATTCTAAACGATGTTGGGAAAAAAAGATTACCACCTGAAATGCTTTTGGAAGAAAATGCTAAAATGCTCCATTTCTGCAACAGCACATGGAAAACCAAGGCTGCTGTGAACAAAAAGCAAGAACTTTTTTCTTGTACTCGAGGCCCTGAGAAGAAATGTTCTCGCCGATGTGGTTGAAGACAGTTTTCGACACAAGCCATGAGGCTCTTAGAAGTATCGTATGATTGGTCGGGCATTAGAGGTGGGCGTGGTTAACATGGAAAAGCATGAAGCGGAGAGTTGCCACTTACTCATTTTTGCTGATGCAGGTCAAATGGTGGCATTTAACCTTCAACACACTGCCGGCGCATTCATGCTACATGCTACATACAGTACAGTAAGACAGTTCACTGCTGGTGAACCTGCAGGGCCACATTTAGAAGACAATGATGTGTCTGAAGGGGAACTTTTTGAGCTATTCTTCAACGAAGAGATCATCGCTCTGTTTGTCCGCGAGACTAATCGGTAAAGTAAAAGATGCAAAGGGGGACAGAGCAGGAAGACCGAGTTGTGTTGCTCACTTTGAATTTCAAAGTAGAATGCAGCCCTGATCTTCACCAGTAAAAAGTCCCAAAGAAAAACTGTAAATAAATTTTTGTTTGCGTGTGTGTTATTTTTTTTTCTCCAAGAATTATATGCAAAAGACAATGAAAAAGACACTATGAACATATTTTTTTCATTTTTTACTACAACAATAAACAAGAAAGACGTGCTTTTGAGACAGGTAGGCATGATTTTTTTTTTTCTGTTTGTGAAAAAGATTGCAGTTTTGTCAGGAAAAAACGTCTTTCTTTTTTTGTGCAGTGTGATGAAGGTTGAACACACTGGCGCAGCTGCGTGTAAAACCAGCCGCGAACAACGTTTCCTGGTAATTATTAAATAATTGGCTTCATTGCAGTTAGAAGCGTAGACTTCGCCACCTGCAGTGATCCCTCCCGTGTTGCAGACGAAGCTCTTCGTTGCGTATGAATTGACCAGAATAAAAATAAAGTTGTTCTTGTTTTTGCAGGCTCGAGAGCAAGAACAAAGGTCTTACTTCTTGTGGAGTGTGTAACAAGCTTAACCCCCCTCTCAGGCTCCTAATTTATTCTGCGGACAGTATTTAGTTTGTTATTCTCAATGCACAAGTTTGTGGTGCAGTTGCCATTTGCTTCACTTTATTTTTATCATTTGCAGTGAATTCACAATGAAATTCTGAGAACAAACAGACTAATTAAGATTACGAAAAGCCACATTTTTAGATTAATTAAAGACGATCCACACAAATTTGTAGTCTGTCACACTTCTCTGCCAGCAGTGAATCCTCCAGTGTGACTTATCCTGCTAGACACTGTGATCAGAGGAAGCAGGCTGAATGTTGTGACAGATTATAGGTAGAGATTATCGATGTTATCATAGCAAGACTCAATACAATGAAGTTGAAGGACAGAAGCAGGGTGTATTGAACGTCACTTTTAGGAATAACAAATTCCTTACCTTTAAAAATGATAGTTGCTATTAATATAGTCAAGCTGATCACAGTTACTAGGCTGTTTGTGAGAAATCATAAAGTTATAAAATATTTTACAATGCATACTATAGAGTCTAAATATACGAGTACAGTCAAGACATTTTTGTCCACTCATTATTGCCGTATCTCCAACTGCAGCAACATTATTTGAAAATTTGTATCTTTGCTAGGGTGTAGCTTTTTTTTTTTTTTTTTTTTTTTTTTACATCAATCCCAATCAGATGTAGAGCCAGTAAGTATCCATGACAACCGCAGGGTGGCTTGATGTGGGGCAGAATGATTCATTTTCACATTGCAGTCAAAATGAAATTTAATTAAACATGCTTTATTATTCCCAGAAGGAAATTAAATGAATCCCAAATTTATCCCAGAAGGAAATTAAATCAAAAGCCAGATGTTAGTGAGTGTCATTAGGCTTTCGTTGTTTGTGTTTTTTTAAACCGTGTGATGATGATTTACACCAAAAACAATGTGTTTCAGTGGGTTTTCTTTAAACTTGGGGACATCTTTAAAACAAGACAATTAAATCCTTTCTCGTTGCCAGAAGGAGTGTAATTACCCTCAGTGTGCTGGGAGCTACAACTTGTCAGTCCAGTATCCCACTACCTCCCAGGAGTCCAGTCTGTAGCTATGACAACACATTGCAAGGCATGGCATTGCACTGTGTCTTGCAGGCTGTGATTGACCACGGTTTTGTGTTTAAACCTTTATGTAATGTGTGTTACAACTAAATGTGTTTCTGCAGAGGTAAAATCCTACTGTTGTCACCCCAATCACAGCAGCCTAAGTAGGAATGAACAGCTGGCACATGCATCCAGATGTTCTTACTAGAAGTGGGGAATCGAATTGAAAATCTCAAATATCTGGATTTTTTTAGCTTCACAATCTTAAAAGGATATTTTTGTTACATAAAAAAGTGTTTGTTTTTTTTCAAATTAATAAAAATAATCCATTATTAATCCCTTATTATCCATATAATCCATTATTTTAATTGTCATGGCTATTTTTCCTCATTTTTGCTGTTTTTACTGATCTTTTAACTTGTCTTCGTGGGTATTATAGCAGCAGAATGATGGTCTGGCTACTGTGTTGTTTTTCTTTTCCTAATTGAAATGAAGAAAAATAACGAAAAAAAAAAAAAAGGTTTGTATATGTTGCAATTTAAATGGAGTCGGTCAAATAATTTCTCAGTTTATTCTATCTTATAGAAAAATTTAATTACTTGGGAAATTAGCACCTTTTGTAACTTAAGTAAACTCATTATGAATCAAAAATCTGTTTGAATCGAGAATCGAATTGTTACTCCAAAAATCGGAATTAATGTGTTGTTAGATTCACGCCCCTTGTTCTTACCATCAACACCAATCAGAGCTGAGTTGGCCCTGTGATGGACTGGCAACCTGTCCAGGGTGTACCCTCCCTCTTGCCCAGTGATTGCTGGGACAGACTCCAGCTTCTCTGACTCTGAATTGGACTTAACAGTTAGGAAGTGATCGATCAGAGCTGTAACTCATAGATAAATCCCAGTGACTGCTGTGGAACTATATGATGCAGGACGAAATGCAATTGGATTCAAAAGCCAGGCACTTCCTGGTGTAAGTGCGCCTTTACAAATGCATCAATGTGCTGCAGGGTCACAACAGGACATGTATTATTATCAGAGGTACATGTATAGAGACTTGTCGCTAAACTTTGATTTCCTAATCCTTTTGATGATATGTGTTTGGTGTGATCCTAAAATTGTGGTGTGCATTCAGAACCAGCTCAAAGTTTGGAGACAGAAATGTGTGCCTGATGTAACATGTTCTTCTTGAGCGTTTTTAAGAAAAAAAAAAAACACAGGTAATTAGTTGTGAATTGAACATATATTCAAGGTATTTGACATTTTCTGGAGTGTTGAGCTAAACTCATTTTCACTTAATCGTCCAGTTGAAGTTACTTCAATAAATCTGGAAAATATTATTCGCTCCAATCCATCTGTCTGTTGCTGACAGATGTGATAACGGATGCCACAAAGATAAATTATTAAGAAATATTGGAGGATATGTTTTATTTGAGGTGTGCTTTAATGGTGGGAAAGTAACATCAGTCGTTCCTGTCTCCTCAGCCTGCTGTTTGCAGTGAGCGGGGCGGACACCATGAGAAGCCGGGAACAGCCCACAGACTGCCTGTCAGTGTTCACGTCGCCTCACGGGCCCTATGTGGGGCCCAAAATCACACCACATCCTAACCAACTGAGTACACTGTCTGGGTGGGATGTTGCACTTGCCTGCCAAATGTGGTGAGTGTTTTGGCTGTTGGTGGAAAGTTTTTCTACTGGATGAATTGGCAGGTAAAGAGCTGCCGTTTATTATTTTTCAGGGAGGGGGAAAAAAAAAAAAAAAAAGATGGCTGGTAAAATGCTGAAAGTAGCTCGTGAATTTTGGATTTGGACTCTGGTGAATGTGAAAGTTCCCCGGCTCTGTAAACTGCATTGTTGGAGAGCTTAGCCTCCATCGCCTCCTCCTGACACACCATTCATATGGAAATGCTGGACAGCTTGTATGACAATACCACACTGTCATGGTAAATGAGTTAAACTGAGACTGCTGCATTTTAGTGGAGCGCAGGGCAGCAACAGGATTTCCAGAAAGCCTCCGAACTGCTAAAGCTGTAAATACAATCAAATGTGAACTAAACTCGTAGCAGCTGAGAATTTTTCTATAGAGATGCAGAAATTATAATTGTGTGTAAGGTCCCTCATGCACGCCCAATCTCCTCCACTGCCTTTACTGTGGGCGCACCACAGGCTCACCATGCTCTCTCTGCTGATGGGGGAGTGTGACCTCTGCCTTATTTACACCCGTCTTCGGTTTTGGCATCAGTTCTGTATCCGACGGATGCTCTGGGTTGTCGTGCTCGTCAAAAACCTTTACAACAAGGCTGCTGTGAAAATGTAGAAAACTGTAAACTAGAGGTGTGCTGATAAGTCTCACTGTTGTACGGCTGTAATTACTTCATTAAAAGGAAAGTGCTGGAGTTTTCCAAAAGGGAGATTTACTTGAAAAATGGAGCTTAGAGGCAACTTGCAGAAAATGCATTACCTGAGACACGAATCAAAGGAGAAAAATCTATCTGCTGGCACGAATTACACTTTGCTTTACCGTTTCTTTTTTTTATTTTAAGTTGACAGCTGTTTTATAAATGTATTTATTAATGGTCAACTTGGAAATTTAATGGAAAATAAACTTGCAACGCCTAAATAAAAACTCATTATGTATATTCTTTGCGCCTTTTTTTCTGCCTACAGCATAAAGAGAACATGTAAACTGGATTTCTATTCGCTAAAAAAGAAGACTGAAGCCTTACTTTGGGGAGTTTAAATCAAATAAACTTTCAATAACTGGTTTTAAGCAAATACAGTGGGTTGTGTTGGTGTTGAGGGTGTAGTTGGTGTAATTCAGTTGAAGAGAAGCTGTCATAACTTGGGGGGGGGGCTGCAGTGGACATTCAGATAAAAACAGTAAGCTGTTCTTCAGGAATTACTTTAGTCTATGGAAATATTCTGATTATCACACTGAATAATTCTGATTAGGAAGAAGAGTTTATTTTTTGCCAGATCAGAGCAGAAACAGCTTCATGTCATGTTTTTATTATACATGTCCTGAAGTTGAATCTGTCCCACTAAAGCACCACACGTTCTCCTCCTGCTTATTGGTATTTCCATTCAGTCTTTTCTTAGTTTCTTCTTATGAACATAAAACAAAACTGATGATGAAAACTTGCTGTGGGAAAATCTATCTGCCTTACTGGGACTGACTCCATCGATTCCTTGTCGCCACAACCATCATTTAGGACACTAAAGAAGTGGCTGACTGGAGGGAAAAGAAGAGGGCAGAAAGTTTTCCAACCTTTCAGTCGGGGTTTTGCGATTATTTGTAGAATTAACCGATATAAATCCATTATTTACCTTGAACTCAGACTCATTTAGTTTTTGCTTGAAGCCTGTCTGGCAGAAATGGCAGCCTTATCTTGTTGGCAAACCTTTCCTTTGAAACCTCCTGTTGCCCTCGGCTCATATGTTTAAACACATTCACATTTAACAGCGTTCTTTAGATTAAGACAATGCATGCTTAGATAATAAAGTCTAGGTAAACTCAGAATTATGTGTACTTTTGGACCCTCTGTAGCTTTCTGTCTGGTTAATGGCGTCCACCTGGCACGCCGGTCGTAGACCGCTCACAGTCGCTCTTTGCTGAGCAGCGAGCAGCTTGGCTCTGCGTCCCCAGGCATCAGGTGACGTGTTTGTGGACGTGGCTCTCATTGGCTCGGAGCGCCCGTAAGCGCTGGCTCAGCTTCTTTGCTTTAATCACGACATGAGCGTATTGCTGCCAGAGAAACTTTGTAACCCCGGTGATTTCTTTGTTGCTTGTTTCTGGGAGTTCTGCCAACTTATTTTGCCCCCTCCCCTTGCAAAAAAAAAAAAAAGTGTTAAATATTCTTACAGTAATGTGGCCCAGAAAGGGAGACTTGAGATGGAAAACTTAAGCCATCCTTCTTAACACAAACCCCTTCTTTTTTCTGAGCCACAGCCTTTGGCATTGTGGCTTGATTAGCACTGGTTTTACTGCAGCTCCAGTAACTCCAGTTTATCCCAGTTTATCTGAGATCAACAAAATGACCTCTCTTTTTGAAAGATGAGCGATGACATTGGGTACTCTTATAAAAAAAAAAAAAAAAGGGGGAGTCACTTAATTCCAGACCCGAAGGGGCTTGACGCCCTTGACTCCAGGATTCCCCGGCACTGAGCGGGTCAGCCATTCACGGCGGCTCCGTGGCCGTCGTGAATGGATCATTGTACCGCTGTGAGACAAGAGCCTGCTAAATCCAGGGTCACTCCCACTTTGGAGCTGTGATGTGAAGAGTGCAGGTCTCCAGAGTGGGGGTGGCAGGCTGAGGGTTGTTTCAAAGAAATGTTGAATAAAGATAATTTAGAAAATGGGCTGCAGCACACTGCTGCCTCTGTAACCCCCCCCCCACCCCCCCACCCCACTCAAAACACTCAACTCCCCAAGGCTGCTCAGCTCATGTTTGTTTTGATTTTGCTCCCAGAATTGGGTGGAAGGGGTGGAGAGGGGGGATGGAGGATTTGAAGAGGGGGGTGGGGGGGTTGTTTTGGAGAACCTTAGGATGTATGGCAACGATTAAGGCAGTCTGGGTGAACTGGAGGAAATCAGGTTTCACTGTATCTGATGCACACTTTGTCTCCTTGTTTTTATGAATCTAGACAGCTGGAGGTGCAGGAGGATCCCCGGCGGTAACAAAAATAAGTAAATAAAAGCAGGAGAATCTGTGTAAAAGTTTCTCAAAAACTTTGAGACCTTAGAGAAATGTGCCACCTGTTGCTTCACAGCAAACTTCTGTTTGTTCATCACATGTACGGTAACGCGCAAACGGCCGAAGCCGCTCCTCATTTCTTCACACTTTGCCTGGAAAACAGGAAGCAGTGATTTACTGAAATGTGAGCAAACACAATTAGTAACACAACACAGAGGGCAAAAACAGTGTTTGTACAATTCAAATGAGCTTCAACATCAATATTTACTTTGAAAACTTTTATTTCTCAACACATACTGAAGCTTCTTAGAGAAGACTTGTTCTTCAAGCAGTCTTCAATGAAAAGTTCTGCAGACTTCTTGAAGGACATTTCAAAGCTTTTCTTTGGATGTTTGGTTTTCCTCTGTCTTGTTTAAGATGATCCCACACTTTTTTAAATGTTGATCTCTGAACTCTGAGGAAGATTTATCACCTCATCATACCTGCTGTCTCTGATTTTCAGTCCAGTTTTTATATCTCAGCCTTCTTCTTGCTCTCTTGTTGCCATGGAGATCATTTCTGATGAGGCTTTGGTCAACAGCAGATGGATCAGCTGAAGCTCCAGACAGGTCTCTGTCAGGTCTTTGCTGGATTTTTTTTTTTTATTTCTGAAGAATACCGCTTTCAGATACTGTTTATCTGCTGTGGATATCTGGTTTTAGGTCTTACACTTTTCCTTTTGTCCTCCACTTGGCCAGTTTCTAGGGGTGGGGAAATCTAATTGAAAAATAAAAAATCTGGATTTTTTTTGCTTCAAAATTTTAAAATTAAAGAAAAATCCAAATAAAAATAATCCATTATAAAGTTTTTGTCTTTTTTTTTGTGTGTGTTTTTATTGATCTTTTTACTTGTCTTCTTGGGCATTATAGCAGCAGATTGATGCTCAGGATACTGTGTTGTTTTTCCCAATTGAAATCAAGAAAAATGATGAGCAAAAAAAGTTTAGAACTTTTTTGTTTTTAGTCTACAAAAATCAGCAATATCGAGAAATCGTGAGAATTGCAATTGAAATCGAATCGGCACCCAAAAAATCAGAATCAAATTGAATCAGGATGAAAGCATCACAGCTCTACCAGTTTCATTACTCGTCTGAAGACACAACACATTGTTCAGGAATTGGGTCTTCTTGGCTAATAACCTCTAAAGAATCACCGTGTTGGCGCAATTTTACAACTCCGTGTCTGTCAGCTGTGTTTTCTTCAGCTTCTTTTTGTCAATGTCTCTAAAGACATGGGAGTAAATTATGTATCTTTAAGCCAGGATGACTGACTGTCATGTGCAAACACAGCACTCGAGTTAGCTGCTTTCTTATGCTTGAATGATTTATAGGTTAGTGTAGGTGTAGGATGAAAAAGAAGCCGCCAGTGTCGAAAGACAAACATAAGGATATTTTCAGAAAGCCTGGAGAACTATTGCTCAAGACATCTAAAATATACAAGTCTTGGAAGTAAAATATAAAGAACTGAAGGCTGGATGAAGACCAAAACTGCACTGTATTTATTTTTTTATTTTTTCCACACAAAATATTTCTCGACTGCCTGTTAAATTTCCGTTTGACATCACATTTGTACGACTTGCGCTTTTACAGAGCAGGTGTGCAGCTCCAAGTGACTCTTTTACAATTTGCTAATGACTTGTAAATACCTCAGCTAGTGTGGAAACAAGCTCCAAATGGCCGATTGCTCTGAAGCAGCACCATGTTTTTTTAAGACGACGTAGAGCGAAAGTCCATCCGAACGCTTACAGGAGAAGCTCGGCTGCATCAAACATCCCATTATGACTGTCTTTCTCCTACAGACTCTGTTTCATTTCACTCAGACTCCTAATTTGCTGTTTATTTCCACAGAAAGCAGACGGAGCGGAGGCTAAATGCTTAAAATTTCTCACCAGGTTTAAGTTACTCTGATCTAATCCCTTAAATATTAAAGACAGTGAAAACAACCACTTTGTAGTCTCGGGGTTGACTTGAGTTGCTCCATTGTTTGATCTAAATCTAACATTTTTCCAAAATACAGAAACTTGACCTTCTAGAAATGACCTGATACTTGCATTTTCATTCAGATTTAGAGAATTTATCCATATAAAACACGAAAGCAAACATCTTTCTTTGTAGTTTATACTCACAGGGTTATAAATGCTCACCAAAGCTTTTGTTTCGTGTGCACAAAAAACATCAAAAATATAGATTTGTTTTTTTTTTAAGCTTTAGATACATTTTAATCACTTTTTTTTTTTTTTTTTTTTTTAAATCTGCTTTATTAAATCGTACATAAAACACAAGACTGCTTTACATCAGAAACCTTTTATTATAAAACTCATCCTTCCAATATGAAAAACCCTCTCTGGAGTCATTCTGCTATTTTCTCACATAGAAGTTTAAAAAAAAAAAAAAGATAACAACCTGAAAATTGTGTTTTTTGTGGAGTGAATCTGAGCTAAGTTTGTGTTTATATTAACCGCATTCAAGCAACTCCTCTTACTGCATATGATAGTCAAATATATACACATTTTTCATATTCTAGTTTCATAATTTAACATAAAACATTGTTCAAGACTTCAAGTGGCAAAAAAAAAAAAAAACTGGCAGCTTTAGTACAAGTGATCAAAATGCACTTTTTTACTAAACAAAACTCAAAGTGGCGAAGAAGGCCTCAGACTGAACTATTGTGCTGACATTCAAAGGTAACATTAGCTTTGCGGTGATATTCTCTGCTTCAAACACGCAATAAAGACAAGTTCTTTTACTTCATCATGAGTTTGTGCCTGAAAGTGACTGAAGAGCTTTGTGTGTGTGTGTGTGTGTGTGTGTGTGTGTGTGTGCATGTTATGTAGAGCAAATAAAATCGGTGAAAAGACTTAAGTAGGACACACTTTCATTCTGATTCAGCTACAGTTGTGTTAGAAAATAAACAGGTTTCACACCTGATCACTGATCGGGACGACGTTTGCTGTCCAGTGATCTTTTTGGAAAAAAGCAGAAACAACAAGCAGGTGTGACGTGTTCGCACCAGCGACTGACAGCTTTTAGTTGATTGTTTCTGCAGCGTGAAAGCAATAAGGAAGTCACAGGGAGGAAAATGGGGTAGGGCTGTCAGGAAAAGTTCAATAAAACAATCTCAAATGGGGGAGGGGAGCAGGACTGAGTGCTGGAGAGGCGCTTCAGTTAATTTGAGTACTTGATCCCACACCTCTGACTGTTCCCACAAATATTTGAAGTGTGGTTTCTGCAACAATGCAAAGGCCACTGAAATGGAGAGCAGAGCAAACAAGAGACTGGACGGCTCCCATGTTTGTCTAAGGTCTTAATAAAGCCACACTTCAAGTACCACTGAAACCAAAGCAAATAAACAGGAGCAGTTAAAGGGTACACAAAACGTCCAGACCCTGCAGCAAAGTCTGGTCTGGGTCTTTTCCTCGCACCTTAGGAATATGTTTATATATTTTGACATTTTGGACAACAAGCTTTCTGTCGCACTGAAGTTTCTGGAAAAAGGAGTTTCCTTCTTTCTTCTAATGTTGAAGAAAAATAACAATGCGAGCTGCAGGGCTGTGGAAAGTCTGCCATACAGTGCTCTCTTGTCTTCATGCAGCAAACACACCCAGCAGTAAAAGGAACTTTTTGCATCCTGAAGTTCTTATTTAATCCAAAAGGGCTTTGTGTTTTCTCTGATGAATCCAGTAAATGTCTCCTCAACCATTAAAATCAGAGTAATATCCAAAGGAACAGGAGCATCAAGCAGCTGGGTAACCTCAGGGAAGAAGAGGAATTCTCTATAAAAACCTCCTCCCTGTTAGGTTTTGGATCGTAGTCCTCGTCCTCGTAGATGTCATCAGAGTCCGGCTGGTCTGATATGACGCTGTGGTCTCCAATGGAGCAAAGTTTACTCATGTTCTCCTTGACCACTTCACAGAAAGGCCTCTCCACGCCGTCGCAGACGCAGCGGTTCAGCAGCACGCCGTTCGGGATGAAGAGCATCTGCTGGATGGTGGCTTTGCACTTCGAGGAGCACTTTCTGCCATTGAACAGCTGTCCGCAGTATGACAAGTAGGCCGTGAGGGAGGTCTGGCAGTAGCTGTCCTCCTCGCAGCGCTGCCGGGCCTCCATGCAGCCGATCCCCCCGGCGTCGCTGGGGTGTCTGCGCGGGAGGCACGGCTCGATGGCCCGCTTAGCGCTGACGCAGTCCTGGTCCTGCGCGCAGTCGCAGCTCTCCAAGTCTGGCCCGCTTCGGGTGTGATTTAGCCTTATCAGCGCGCTTATGCAATGGCTCGGGCACTGCCTCCTCGTGCCTCGGATGTTCCCCTCACATGCTGCTAAGTATTGGCTGTATGCGAGCTCGCATTCGGGCTCGTCGTGGCACCGAAGCAGCGCCTGCCAGCAGATCAGTTGGGCATCCAACACCACCAGCACCCACGGGAGAAGTGCCAGGGCGCTGCACCAACATTTCATGCTTGGATGGGAGTCTGGGTTCTGTGACGAGGCCCCTTTCTCCACCAACTCATTAGGATTTAAACGACTTTTGCTGAACTTTTGCCTGGAGCTCATAGGAGTCCCTCACCAGCGCCCCCAAAATTTCCACTAACTCGCACTTGGGCTGGGGTTTGCCTCCTGCTGGTGGACCTCGCGACAGTAGAAGTCAGGATCTGATTCAAGGAATCCTCCACGAGACGTTGGGAAGTAGAAAAGCTCATCTCTGGAAGCATGTCCGCTCCGATGTGCGGCATGTCCACCGAGACGCGTCCGCAGTTGTGTCCAAAAGCGGATCCGCAAAGTTTGATTCCCCCTCGGATTGGAGCCACTTCTCTTGCCACGGCCTGCGTCGACTCTTCCAAACCACTCCACTTTTCTTTTTTTTTTTTTACATCCCAAAGTTTTCCTTTTAGTTGGGAGAGGTTTCTCTCTGTTGCTTTCAGTCCCGCTACGTGCGTCTTTGTCCCTCTTCTGGCTGTTACGCTTCACGGTCCGCCGAGCATTATCCCACAGCACCCCTCCCTCTGCAGAAAAAAAGTGGAAAAAAAGAAAAGAAAGGGGGGGAAAAGTGTCCCCCCCCCCCCCCCCCCCCCCCCCCCCCCCCCCTCCTCTCTCTCTCTCTCTCTCTCTCTGGTTACCGATTTGTCGCAATTGACGAGTCCGCCGTGAGAGCCATTTCCAGACCTACAGCAGCTCTCCGCACAAATCCTCTCACTACTTGAGAGATGGCCTGGATGAAAGTGTTTAAAATGTTACTTGCATGAAACTGAGGGTCTGTGTGGTCCTTTTAAGCAGAACACAAGTAAAAGAGAGAGAGAGAAGAGGAGAGGGGGGGGCAACGCAGAGGGAGAGCTTGCAAAGTGCATTCCTTTACAAGAAGCTAACATCTGCAAACTTGGCTGCTTCCATTTTCACCGCAGAAAAAGCCAAACATGCATCCCCAGAGCAGGGAGATGACTACCTCTACGTCTACCCCTCCCACAAAAGTCCTCGCTAATTGTCACTCTTTCCTCCCGCTCCCCTCCACCTCCCATTCTGCAAGGTTTTTTAAGCCCCGATTGATAGAAGACAAAGGCAGAGAATAGTATTTTCTGGCCCGTTTCACCCTGATTGTGTCGGACCGGCCGTGCGGTGGCCCAGTGTCCCTCCAGGCTAGAGATTGTTCACGCACTGCGGCTACCAACAGAGAGAGCTTCAGCATCAATATATTTTACAGCTATTCCCTTTCACACTGCACTTGAAAACTAGCAATAGCTCAGGCTTTGCTGCCACTGAAATGGTAAGTAACTGGCTTGTTGTTGTTGCGGGGAGGGCTTCGTTAAGGAGGCTGTGCCAGTTTAGCAGCAACGCCACAAAACATTGATCGCAATAGAAGCAATAACTGCTGCAAAACATGAAATATGCCAGGTTTTATCTTTGAAACTTCAGTTAAAGTTTATTAGTTAGTTGAAGTTGTTAAAGTTTACTTTTTTATGTACTTTTTTTTTTATTTCATACGTGCAACAGATGAAAAAGTGGATAAGGAAAGATGTCATTTAGAGCAGGTAACTATGGCTGAGCCTCTGAGAGACATATGCTTGCTCTGGTTGTTTCATTATTGTGTGAGAAAGTTGTTGAAATGTTTAATAGCAACATTTCTAAAACACAGATTGGAAGAGATGTGCAGATTTCACCTTCCAAAGTTTTTAAATGTATTAATAAAGCATTTAATTTTCCATATAAATGTATCAGATTGCACTATGTCTCTTACTTGGTCATTACTGGGACAGGTTCTGGCCCCCCTCATTTAACCATGCAAACCAGGGATACTCAATCCAGGTCCTGGAGGACATGTATCCTGGTGGTTTCCAAGTGTCCCTGCTGCAACACACCTGATTCAAATGAGTGTGCATTTAGCAGACATGTGCAGAAGTTGTCTGAGTCTGGTGTGTTCCAGCAGGGGCAGCAGGAAAACCTGCAGGACACTGGGCCTTGAGGTCCAGGATTGAGGGTCCGTGATGTAAACAATGAGAAAGAATTCATTCTGGACACAAACTGGACCTCAAACAGCATGGCATCAAGGAAATTAATCATTGATTGATCATAACTTCACGGGCAGGAAAACTTAAGGGGAGAGCACCCCTCAGGAATATTGCTTAAAATTTTACAAGATAAAAGGAAGATGCTGTGTGCCGTCACCGTCTCTAGAGAGAGGCATCTGAGATGGTGCAGCCCGCTGTGGAAATGTGTATTGTGGAAGGACCGGTGATATGAAAATCTTCTTTTTAGGAATAGAACCACATTGTGGGCTATGGACTGAAAATTAAAAGAACTTAGCAACAAGACGTCAAGTCAAACACTGCACTAATATCAGCACACTCATCAAAACTCATTCACACATTGTTAACGGCAGGATCAGCACAGAAAAGTGGGAAAATCTCAGTCAAGCTTGTTCTCCAGATGTATTCATGTGTTTTTCAAAAATGACAATCCAAGAGCCTGTTCTGCACGTATTCCAGAGACATGGCTGAGGAAGAGGGGATGGATGTGGGACTGGCTCACCTGCAGTCCTGACCTATCCAAGGCAGTGAAATGAACACCGTCAGACTTATTTGAAAATATGAATGAAACAAAATAGCATGAAATGTCAGGACACCAATAAATGTCTTATTTCTTAGTGTCCTCGGTGCCTGAGGTGTTTAGTCTGTACTGCCAGAAGAAAAGGCAACATTACAACACATTATATGTTTAACTTTTTTAGGAATCTGCTGCAGATCTGAAATGTGTTTTTTTTAAAAGAAAAAAAAAAAAAACTAAGCATCTTGGTTACAGATATGTGTGGATGATTTTATTTTCTGTCTCCACTGTGAGCGCCGTTCCAGTCAAGAGTGTATTTTTGTCTCCACCTGCTGTTCAAGCTGCTGCAGATGTAAGAAGAAGAAAAAACATGCACAAAGAAGTAATGCTGCTCTGTGTCATAAAATGAAGAAAAACAAACTGTTATCACAAAAATAAGTTTATTGCAGTTAAAACTTGAAAAAAAAAATCACTGAATTACTCCAAGACAGAGTGACGGAGATACAGAGAAACGAAGAACAAGAAGAGGCTGCGTATCATAGCAACCATTTCCTGGAAAATCTCTTCCACAGGTTTACAGCACAGAAACTACGCTTATGTATTATCATTATTATCACTGACTTATTATTTCCAGTTACACACACTCATACTAATCAAAAGAGTTTTGATCTATGGCTTCGCTTCCACCAATAATGTCATCTCGTATGATCACAGATGACAGATTCTGTTAGCTCTATTAGAAAAGGACTTATTGCAACTTTCCCTTCTCCGTCATGTCATTATTATATTACTGTCCATCGATTACATGAAAATAATCAATGATTTTAGAATGTGTTGCCCCATTTTCCATTTGGTAAGGGGGGGTTTGGGTTACCTACAGAAAGAAAATGACTTCTAATATTCTGGATTTTGACAATAGAAATGACAATTTTTAATGAAAACTTTACAGTTTAGTCATTCAGAAACTTAGTTTAGTGAGACCAGAGCAGACGTCCACCGAAGCACCACCGATACTGAAATTAAATACAGTAAAAAAAAAAAAAAAAATAGAGAAAAAAGGAAGTTAAATAAATATTTCATATGAAAGTAGCACAACATCAACAGCATCCCATCTTAACTGCCTTCACAACCGAGGCAGAACCCTGTAGTGAGCTTTCACTGACTGTGGGCTCAGTAACACTACGATGAACACTCCCAGATTCAGCATAGAGGGGGGGGGGGGGGGGGGGGGGGGGGCGGGCGTTCTCTCTTTTTTTTTTTTTTCTCACAAAGACACCACTTGACATTTCACAACACGAAATCCACCAGCACGAAACATCCACTACCAAGATGATGACTGGCCAGATGAGATGGAGGACAAGGTGAAGATGGTGTGACGGTTGACAACACTACAAGATCCAGCGAGCTGCTGGAGAGCAAACCTGCTGCAGACTCCACGTAGATTTACACATCACACAACATAAATACTTGCATCTGGACTCGGTAGTTGCGTTATTACACACACTGCGGTTACACACTTTGGCATATATGTGCCATTTCCTCTATATTAGTTGGAGCATTGTCAGCAAAGGCTTTGGCATACAACTCCTAAAGCATTTACTTTTTTTTCTCATCAGAGCAGCTTTTATTTATTTTACTTTTTTTTTTTTTTACCATCTTAATGCAGCATTTGCACAGATTTATTCACAATATACTTGATATGGAGGCTGGGTTAAATTTAGGAGCACAGTTACTGCACACACTTACATGTACGTAATTACAACCTACAAACTGCTGCAAGTCTAAAAAGTGGCTTTCAGTATTGGAACGTGGAACTTGAAAGAAGACAACCTTGATGGCCAAGGCACACTAAAGTACAGAAAAAGCTATAAGCTATATAAAAAAAAAAGTCTTCATGGTGATATGTGTTGGAAAAGATTAATACTACTTCAGAAAGAAATCAAGCTTATTGTTGCTTTAAAGAAATATTGCCAGCTTCTGTAGTTTTGTGCTTCTTGTACGAGAATTATAAACAACCCCACAATAAGCGGTTTCATTGTGTTTACCCTGAATAAAGAACTAAATTTCCCAAATTTAGCATAACGCATGAACCAGTGTAAGCCTTGAGCGTGTGTGTTTTCAGTCCAACCATGCAGCTGATCACAGTGATCCCCTCTTATTGAAAGTGCATGTGTTCATCAGTGGAATCAGCTGCTATGTGTGTTGTAAGAAAACACACAGCTAGGGCCTCTGCTGCAGAACCATAACGTGGTGTCACTGGTAATGTGGGTGCAGAGAGCGAGGAGCCCGGGGAATGGAGGAAAAGGAGCAGAGGATCTGATATACTCGACAAACTTTTGCTCAGAGGAGTAGTTGCTCACACGGCAGAAACGGTCTTATCTGGAATATCTGAGTGGGATATGCCGCTTTTTTTTTTTTTTTTAAATTCTGTATTGAACAGCTGGTTGATTTCTGTGAAAATGACATTCAGGACCTTCAGGATTTAGAATGATTTTGTACGTTTAGTAAGACAAGATGTCATAGGGTTTGGTCGGATGTTCACCGCTAAAAAAAAAACTGTAATTATGCGACTGTGCCGACTGACATTCCACTAAAGCGTTGAGAAAATTCCTACACCCAGAGCAGCTCTGCCTCTGAAAAATATTTGCTCAAGTATAACTGATCTCCTGAGACTCAGAGCCGATCACATGAGACTGCAGTTTTCTGTCTGCTTTTTAAGGTCTTCCAGGGTGGCCTGGGCTTTGTCTTTCAGCTGGTCCATGTCCACGTTCTGGATGTTGGACAGCTGGCCCAGCACCGACTGCTTGTGTGTCTCCTCCTGGTTGTCCTCTGCGATCATCTTGGCCAGCTCTGTGGGTAACACCACGTCATCCCCCGCTTGCTGGATCTGGGTCTCATCAACCTCGTTCTGACAAGCAGATGCACAAGAAAAGGGAGAAATAACCACATGTCACCTCAGAGAATAAATACGTCCATTGATCTCTTTCATTCTGAAGAAGCAAAGCCATTTATGAATAACTTACCTTTGGTAGTCTATACTTATCCCGGAAATGGCTTCTAACTGTGGCTCTCTCTGCTTTCTTCTGGGCGAAATGAGCTTCTCTTTCTTGTCTGCAAGACAGGTAACAAATAAAATCTTCTTTTAAACTCTAAGATCCATAAATTTAAAGTCAATACAAAGCCACTCATTAGAAATCTGAAAAAAATGAAGATGTGTCCTTAATTTGCATTTGCATCCCTGCCATGGGAGTGTTAGAGGACTCCAGTCCTGCTGGATCTGGACCACAGAAGCCTTGGAGGCTAGCATTACCACGTGTCCTCCTTAACAACAGGGTAAGGAGCCAGCGGAAGATGGAGCTGCAGCCGTGATGCCGTGGGGGGAAAAGCAAAGAGATGTTCTACTTGTGTTTGGGAACCCCAGATGTAGCTCTCCATCTATCCAGCATTCCTCTGAGGGATTCAACATGAGATGGGGGACAGACTAAATGCTGACTCACTATCACACGGTTAACACTGTCAACTAATCTTAAATCACTGAGTAAAAGAGTTGAAGCACCATAAATATCTTTATATTTTGCTTCCTAAGGAAACAAGACTTTTTGTTGTATTTTAAAATGTGCTCAAGCAATATTTTTCCAAACTTTCTGAAAGTCTTACAAAGTTTATCTTTGCTGCTTTATTGTTTATTTTCAGTGCAGTCCTTCCTCGTGACACTTTTCAGAGACATTTTCCTGTTTGTTAAACCACCCAATGTTGACCTGAGCATCTTCAAAACACAAAGTCTGTCAACTCAAAGGATGAACCAGTGATGTGTCTTCAAATAGCAGAGAATTTTGTTTTTAGTCAACCTGTGGCAAATACACACACAAAAAAAAAGAAGAGTTTTCCAGGTATAAAATTATATATTTTTTTCATTTTCCCAAAGAGCTGAAAACTTGGCTTATCTCAACATTGTGAGAAGCAGGTCTAGAAGACATTATGAAGCAGATGAACAGCATTGAAAGCGATGTCCTTTAATAATACCATCACAACAGCAAGATGGCTGTCATTCTTAAAGGAAAGGAAAGATGGAGAAAAAGCGGAGATATGTCAAGTGGCACAAGAACTGGACTGAAAATTAGAGGCAACAAGTCTGATGGGTCCCCAGAGTCCAAAACTCAACATTATAGAAGCAGAGTGGGATCATCTTGAACAAGACAGAAGAAAACCGAACATTCAAAGAAAACCTTTTAAATGTCCTTCAAGAAGTCTGCAGAACCTTTCCTCAAGACTGCTTAAAGAAATCACAACTCTTGTCCAAGAGTGGTCGGTATGTGTTGAGAAATAAAAGTTTTCAAAATAAATATTGATGTTGAAGCTCATTTGAAATGCACAAACACCATTTTGCCCTCTGTCTTGTGTTACTAATTATGTTTGCTCATATACTGCTCCTACTTCATGTTTTCCAGGCAAAGTGTGAAGAAATGAGGAGTGGCTTCGGTCATTTGTACATTACTGTACAGGGCTTTGTGGGGTGATGAATCCCCCAGAACCTGAACCTCAACATTATCATCATCTTAACAGAGAACGAAACAAAAGATGCCAACATCCACAGAAGAGCATTGGAACATCCTTGCAGAAGATCACTTAAAGAAATTAGCGTGACGTCTTCTCTAAGAAGCTTCAGCGCTTCAGTAAGCTTATTAGAAATGTACAACCTGTGTTTGTCTCTATGTTTGCATATCAACAAACCGCTGCACTCATTTAATGTTTTCAAATAAATGCATAAAAATATAATTAGTGCTGCAAGATCATTGCACCGCTGTGTGTTTGTTAAACTGTTTCCAAATGGTTTCAATCAGGGGTGACAAACATATGGCCCGGGGGCTAAAACTGGCCCACTAAAGGGTCCAATCTGGTCCGCAATCTGGTCCGCAAGATGAATTTGGTAGATGTGAAAAAGATATAAAACAAGATTAACGACAATTTTATGATAAAATAAACTGTAATTCCTGTATTTAATCCATGTCACATTGTATTTTTTTTGTTTAGATATAAAACATTTTCAGGGCAAGAGTATAGCTTATTTCTGTCTTTTTTCGTCTTTCTTTCTTTATAAATCTGATATCAGTTTTTATTAATATTATTGTTCCTTTCAGACAGTCAGCTGTACTACACACATGAGGAAATATACACACACACACACATTTAAAATAACTTATAAGCCTTGAAAAGTTACTTTAAATATAATGTGAAATATTGTTTTTCAGTTCCAGCTATCAGAATTGACATGGATCTATTTCAAATAGTAAATTGTAAATTATGTAAATGTTCACATATAAATAAATAAAAAATAATATTCAAAAATTTATATTACTTTTTTTAAATATAAACATAAACATATACATATACAATATGATCATTTTTTCAAAATATATAAAATTAATTAATTAATAATTCTAAAAATAAAAACATCTAAAGTTTTGGTCACATTTAAACATAAAAAATGTATCAAATTTATTATATAAATTCATGAATATATTTCTACATAAAAATGGTTAAATAATGTGTACACAGTGGGTACAAACACAGTGTCCAGCGTTAACTTAATGAGATGAGATGGGAAGGTTTGGTCTCCCCAGTTCCTCTTACTGTTAAAACAATCCCAGAAAAGGAGGGTCAGTTTTAGTTATTTTTTGAGGAATTTTGTCCGTTTTTCATGCAAACAGCTTCTAGTTGAGGAACTTTTTTACGTCCATCTTTAGTTCTAAATTTCTGGGGATAAGTTGGTGAACGAGTTAACCCTTTTAGAAACTACAAAGTTATTATTTATCCCATTACAAATTCCATCCTGTTTTAACCTTTTATCTGCAGGTGAAATGTTTATTTTAAGAACTTGCTGTATCAGAGTTAAATCAATTCTTTCTTCTTTCTTTCTCTCTTTATTTAATTAATTTAATTAGGACAAATTTGTACAAATTCAACACAGTGTGTGAATATGTCAGATTTCGCTAGGAGCTACTTTCCTTCTGTAGTCCTCAGGTTCATCAGGGGGATATGTCTTTTGAGCTGCATTACAAGCCCCAACCATGATCATTCTGCCACCGTGCTTAACAGCTGCAGACATGTTTGTTCCATTAAGACAGTGGTTCCCAAACTTTTTCATCAACGACAATAATGTCGAGCCCCCCCACCCATCACATGGACCACAGATACATACTAAGAAATACCTCCTTAGTTTTAGTGGCTGTATTGTAGGTATCTATAATTAAAATCGTGTCAGGACTATTATCCATTCTTTTAAACCAGGAATCTCTGCAAACGACTTTAGGTGAGTGAAGTTTATTATGAGACGATGCTGCTTTAGTAAAACAACTTTTCTATATATGATAGTTTATTTCTAAAGTAACCTGCAGGCTTTTCTTTGTGTTCAGGATGAAATCTACACAAGTGGTGGTGTAACTTGTTTAGCTTCATACTTCATTATATTAGATGATAATATTTTGGTACATGCAAAAGAATGCATTCTCATTATTACCCACCATTGATTATTATTATTATTACTTGTCAAGCAGGGACAGATATATTCCATCGTAGTTTGTTCTCTTTTTTTACTACTTGAAGTCTCTCTTGTTGATTTATCATCATTTTCTATGAGTACTTTTACAAATTCATCCAGTGTAAGAACTCCCAAGTTTTATTTAGCCTTACCGCGCCCCCCCTGTGACAACTCTGGGCCCCCCCTGGGGGGCCCGCCCCCCAGTTTGGGAACCACTGCATTAAGATATGGTTGCCCTTTGTCTTTGCAGCCCAAAAGTTTTATTTCAGCCTCTTCAGTGTGCAGAACTGGTTTCTAAAATACACCAAACCTGTAAAGAGGTTCAGTTTTAAAGCTATGATGCTAGAAAGACTTCCTCATATGGATGTGTTTTTGTTGTATCTTCTTAAAGACTGGTTTTGGTCGAATGATTTTTGTCATGATGTGTGTTTTGTACCTTTAGTTCTGGTTTCCTGTTTTGGTTTGTAGTCTTCCCTGTTTAGTTCCTTTGTGTCTTGTTTCTTGTTTAGCCTTTGTTCCCATTCATGAGATTAACCTGGACTCATTTGTTAATTCATTACACCTGTGTCTTGTTTGGACTCCCTGTATTTGTTCCCCGTGGTTCCTGTTCCCATTACTGGTCTATTGTGTGTTCTTGTGTTAGTGGCATGTGTTAGTCGTTAATCTTGATGTTGCATCCCGGGCTCCTGTTCCTGCATCACACCTCCACCACTCCAAACTTGACAGATTTTATAGTTACTTTTTTTTTGTATGTCTTATTTTATTTTATTGGACATATTGAAATAAACTTTCCAAACTTTCCAACAATTACAGAAGGTCTTAAAAAGTTTTGTATGATTCTCCAAAACTTAAGTCAGTGTCAGCTTTATTAATAAGTGTTAATAAACCATGTTAGGTGTTTGCTGAGAGGAGCACATGGTTGCTGATTGTTGGAATAAGGTTTAATGAGTTAAAGTAATCATAAGCCAAAGCTCTAACCAACCAATGAAGATCAGAGTCATGGTGAAAGGACTGTAAGACCTCAGATTTCTTTGAGTTAACTTTTAGTATGACCCACTAGGGTAATTTGGCCATGTTGGGCGAAAATATCCAGAACTGAACTCTGTTTGTCATTTGTCCTTTCAAAGTCAGTCTCATAAGCAATCCATCAAACAGTATGTGATCCCTCCAGCAGAGGGCAGGCAGCTGTCACTGCTTCCTTCCCTTCACAGGGATCACGGGGGATCGTCATCATATTTCACCCCTGTGAACTGCTAAATTTGCTTAAATACCTCGGACCTTGTGCAGCAACACAACACAATGCTGAACAAACACCCCGAGGCAAAACGTGACATGATCGCAGCGACAACAACAACAGTTTTGTTACAGTCAGTGAAACGCAGCAGGTTCTTATAACAGGAGGAAACAGATCATTTTCATCAGAGCAAGACTGCACAGACAGAAGCTGGAGGACTGAGGCACTGCTCACAAAGAAGTGCTTTGTGTAAGAGGAAGGTCATTTTTCTAAAGATGCAGCCTCCCTGTTTCTGCCAGCATGGTCTGGAGTTCGCTTTAGATTAATGTGAGCGGGCCAAACACCAAGGGGCCACCGGGGCTGTGAGGGGCCACACAGCGTTCACTTGCAGCCAGTGAGCAGCTTTGTGTCTTCCTCTCTCTCAAGGGCATCAGATGACCAGGGTTGTCACTGTGGCCCAGGCGCTGAGGGTGATAAAATGTCTACATGTGACATGCCACTGTGAGCAGACCCCACCACACACACACACACACACACACACACACACACACACACACACACACACACACACACACACACACACACACACACACACACACACACAACAGCTTTATTCTGCTTTAATGTGAGCAGAACGGACTTCTCGATGATCTATGCTCATGTTTAGCACCTCTGACTAATAGATCTTTCCCACTGAAGGTCACGTTGTGACGGAAGAGCGTGCCTCCAGCAGAGCTCAGTGGGCTGAGCCGAGTGTTAATGCTGTCAGCGTCAGGACCACACCTCCCACTCATTCCTCAAATATCTCCACACGCTACCACGAGACAGTTTGGGTTAAAATGTTCATGAAAGGTGTTAATTCATGATGGGAGTCAGCAGGAGACCCAACCAAACTGGACCTCTGCAGAGAAAAGAACATGTTTTCAGATCTGAAACATTATTCAACGTTATTTATTAATTAAATTCAGTTTAATTCTGCTTTATTTGTGTTATGCCATATCTGACAGGCGATTATTTAGTCATAATCTAATATGGAGAGTCCTGCTCAAGGGAAGGATCACACTAATCAAGAGTGAGCTTCTGTCTGCAGGAGGAACTCCGCCAAACGACCTTGTTGTTCACTTGTGTCCTTAAGTGCGCTCTGAAGATGTAAAAACAAAGCAAAACAAACCAAAGAAGAAAGAAAACAAACAAACAAGCATGACATTCGGGCAATAAGTAATTTGTTATTTAAGATGGAGTAAATATATGTGAAAAGGGAATATAATATGACTGGATTATAAATGCAAATATGAAATATTAAACTAAATCGGGGTCCAACAATCATCTGGATGATGCAATTAGGTAAAAAGAGAGAAAGAAGCAAACCAAACAAGCAAGAAAAACAAAACATTTGAATGAATTAACATTAATAAGGGTTGTTTGCGCTCTGATAATCATTACTTTATTTATTTAATTGTCTGCTTCAGCCGCGCGCACGGAGAGAGGGAACATATCTCGCTCCGGGCACAATTCCCCATGAACATTTGGATGAAAGAGTGATTCCAGGAACCTTGAAATGAAAATAGTTCTTCAGATTCAGATTTTTTGCCGAAGCTAAGAGACGGAGAGCTCCTTGGGCAAGAGGAGCAGCTGTGCGTGGAGCGCTCGCATTATGGCACCGACGCGTAAAAAAGCGCGCAGCGCACTGAGCGCTCCCCGTTGTTTACACATACAGAGAGACCGTTCAAACAAGCCGCGATTGAGTCGCTTTCACTGACAGATTCAGTCGTTTTTAATCAGAAGTTCAAACCACACACACCACATGAACTTAAATAACTGCCTTACTTTTCCTCCTCTAACTGTTGCTGGTATTGTTCAAATTCTTCTTGAGTCATCCCCTGCGCGGCGGCTTCTGATTTCTCCCCTTCAGGTTTCTCCTCCGTCAGTCCGCCAGTCAGGTTCTTCAGCTGTCCGCCCACCATGTGTTTCACCATGAAAGCCATTGCTGTGAACCGGAGAGTCCTCGCTTTGATCGACTGAAGTTGAAGGCTCGGTGCGCTCTTGGGTAGAGCGGTGGCGATGGATGGAGAGATGCCAAGCAAGTGGCGTTTAAGCCAGACGTTTGAGGTCCAAACAAAAGAGACCGTATTTTTTTTTTCAGAAAGGCTAATTGGGGGTGGGTGCAATCAAAGCCCTGTGATTTGGAAATCTCCGACGGGCGCGTCGGAAGCTGGCAGTTTCAGCACCACTGGCCCTGGACAGCTCCGCGCCGAGGAGGATGGAGAGAAGCAGCTCAGTTATGAGTCAACAAGTTTGGCGCTGAACTCTACCAATCCTGTGACTCCGTCCGTAGCCACCACTCCCCCCACCCAATCCCAAGCATCGCCGGACTGGGAGTGCGCGCGCCCTGCATCGTGGGCTGCACGGGATCCCGTGATTCGCCGTCTGATTATACCTCGCGATGGACCTCAGACAGAACTCCGGAGGTGACAAACAACACGTGACCGGGCTGAGTTTCTCCTGGCTGTTGTGGTGCCCTCTTTCTTCTCTTGGTGGTGGGGTGGGTGGGGGTCATGTAGCCGCTGGAGCCACATGAAGAGTTTGTCAACACACACACAGAAAGCTCCCTAATTGCAAATGAGTCAAATTGGTTGTCTGGGCATGTGTTTACTTTCCTGTCTTAATCATTTAGAAATGACGAGTCTCTCCATTAGATGCGCATGAATATGCCTCTGTTCAAAATATGAGAGGAAAATGAAATGTTTGCTGATTGAGTTCAACATTTAGCATTCAGATGGGGTCTCCAGATGCACGATTGTCTAGTCAACCCATCCCACAAGTGGGATCAGAAAGTCTGTGTCTTATGCTCGTTAGACCGTGTGCTTTTGGATGACACTGCAGATGACACAGTCTTTAGCTGGAGAGCCTCATATGTTAAAAAACATGACCTACATTTATGTGTGTGTGTGTGTGTGTGTGTGTGTGTGTGTGTGTGTGTGTGTGTGTGTGTGTGTGTGTGTGTGTGAGGAGTATTTTAAATCCCTATCTCTGTGAGAGTCTTGAAAACCAAAATGGAAAAAACAACTTTGATCAGAAGGCAACAACTTCAGCGTCGTGATCCTCCCAGCAGTCTGACATGGAGCCTGGCCTACTTTTCCAGTCCCTGTGGATCAGGAAAGACAGAGCGCGTCTCAACGTCTTTGTCACAGGCTTAGCGTGGCCCTGTTAGCCTATACCTGGCTCGCATTAAAATAAAAAAAAAAAAGTAGAAATAAAAAAAAAAATCTTCCTCCAACTTCAAAGCTGCCACCGGTGAATAGATTGAAACACAACGCAGTGAATAAGATCAAAACTGTAATCTCTGTGAAATTGAATAAAAGGAAAGAATGTGCCTAACCAGCACCTTTTACCATCACCTCATATGCTTTTGCTTTTGATATTCACACCAAGCCGCAGTTTCCAATCACTTTTTCATGGATTATCACTAAACCCTGACTACAGGTGATTTAGCAGGTGCAGGAGCAGGCTTTAATACAAGGTAATGTATATTAAACACACATGGAGTGTTTCGGTGCAGAGGACTACAGGCCTCTTATGATGACATGTTTTGGCAGCAGAGCTTTAAAAACAATCTACCTGCTGTAAACAGCAAGCGAAGTGGCTTTTATTGTCGAGTAAACCACGCTGTGCCGGTATCTGCCACTTTTCTGATGCACTGTTATCATTATTAGTGAACTAGAGAATGGATAGATACAGGAAATAATTAAATTAGTGAGTTTATACCAATATTCTTCCTTTGATTACTAGTTAAATATAGCATGTAACAGAGTTGTTTAGATCAAACAAACAAACAGAATAAATGATGTATTCAAGATTTGGTTTTCAGAGAGCATCGGACAAGGTTACAGGAAAGTCATGTCAATTTATGGCTGCATACTCATGTTTCCCTCCTGAGGTCACATCTTACATTACATGGCAGAAAATCCGTTAAGTGCAGCAGAGTTTATTCATAAAACTCCAAAGTCAGACATGTGATGTTCTGGCAGTGAGCTTTGTGTTGTTTCAGAGTGGGCAAAGCTGTCGGTCAGAGGTCTAGGTCCAGTGTTGGAGAAGAGACACATGGCTCAGAGGAAGATGTCAGCTTGCTTGAGGAGGATGTGTCAAGTATTTATGCATATGACACAGATCAACGAAGATAAAACCAGGACAGACAACTTATTCTTTATTGTATCATGCTGCAGGTGCTACCTGTGCATATTCTCAGTATTAAAACGACCACAATCTACATACAGAGAAAGCTGAATGATGCTCTGAAAACTTTATCAAAACCTCTGTCTGTCATAAGATATCTTCTCACACTGGACAGATGCTTAAACTCTGTCTTTTCAAAATAAAAGTTGACATGTTCTGACTTGTTCCAAACATAATTTGCACAGAAATGTTTTATTTTATGTTCAGACAGTAGGCTACATGTTATTCCCATAAAAAAATCAGAGGCAGATAAGGTGTCTGATGCGCATGATGTGTCTGCATCCCCTCTATTTTCACCTGCACCTGCTGTTTTACAGCAGGACTGCACAGGCATTACTAAGCTTGAGTGTGAAGCGCGTCATGACTAACGTAGTGTGAAGTAGGTGTAGCACGGGGGCAATGGAGGCAGAGACTCACATAAGCTAAATCCGGTCTTCCTTTGCAAATACAATTTGTTCATTTCAACATTCAAAGAAAAATTAATGTGTTTAATAAATGAGTACCTTTGAACCCTCTTATGGTCCACACTGGTGGTCATCAGTGGCCAAAATTCTGCCAGAACATAAACATTATTTCATCTGCAAATAAATCCATGACTTCACAACTACTAACTACTCCAGTATTGTGTACACGCGTATTGTGTGTGATTGTTAAGGAGTTACTCATCCCAAGCGGTGCTTTAGCATCTAATAAACAAAACCCAGAAGGTTCTCGCATCACACATAGTCGATTGTCCTTTCAGAGATACCGTAGCACACATGGTGATGCTAATACTGCAGCTGTATGTTGACCCAGGATAAGTACCAGTAGATATAAAAGGCTCATTCTGGGAGAATAAAGGCTTAATAGTTATTTTAGTAAAGTGATTAGATACCACTGGAAACCATTTTAATGACATATTACGTATTTTCTGTTTGTAAACTTTATTTACATGCTGTTTCTCATATGTTGTGTATAGTTTTTGTTGCATAAATAATGGTGTGATACCTTGTCCAACTAAGGTCATATTTACCTGATTTTGAAGCCTGAGGATGAACTTGTTTGTAAAACCTTCAAATTCAAAGAAGGCATATTTTCCTGTCCGCGTGACAGCAGATATTTACAGGCTCATATTTATGAGGTGACTGTGATGCTGATAACACTTTTGCAGTGGTATTACAGTGCGTTAAGCAGTTTGACTTCTAGATTTTAGGGTGGATATTGTCAGATCTTTTGTGCAAGTACAGAAGAGCTACATAAGCAGCTCACTCATCTTACAGGTCACGACATTCACATGAAATTCCCCGTGGTGTCAGTGGGACCAAGGAAATGCAATGTAGATGCAAGTGCTGTGCTTGAGTGAGCAAAATATTCAAGGGCAAATCAAAAGGTACTTCACATTAGTCCAGTGATGCAGACCCATATCAGTGTCAGAGGATGTATGATGGCACAGAGGGGTACTCACCCATCTTTGTCAAAGTATGTACTCTGCATTTATTGTGTGTTTTGGCAGCATTTTCCCAGCATCCAAATACTGACATTTTAATCTCCAGAGTATTTCACAGGTTGGATGACAGTGGGAGAATTTCCTGCAAATTCTGTGGTGGACTAGATCAGGTTGATATAATTTCACACTACACAATCTTTTTCTACCCTTTACTTACAACATGGGGACAGGAAGGGGACATTGGATCCAGTCAGCTGTATTCGTCTGTCACAAGCACATGACCATGATATGACACCTTCACAGGCAAATGCAGTGAAAAAAATAAAACATACTCACATTGCCTGATTTATAAATAGGCTCACGTTCATGCTCCCCGGCTCCTGCCTGGGCTCAGTTCATATTACAACCTACTCAGCTTCGACCGAAGCCTCGCTGTTCAGCGAAAACAGAGATTTCAGGTTCCTGTAAAGCATGTGTGAAGCGAATTTACATGCAAAGATTTCACACAGATGTTTGCTGCAAATCCATGTATGAGCATCGTTGCACATAAGCCCGACACAAACATCTGCGTTTAACATGTGCAATCACATTTTTTCTGCTCCAAAGTCCATCGTCTCTCTCACTAAATAGCAGAAAAAAGCCAGCTGATGTAAAAAGGGAATTTTAATCATTCACATTGTTCATGTGAGAAATCATATCTCTGGTTAGATGCGAATCTGAGTCCAATTTGAGGCAGCAACAAGAAAAGGTTAGACGGGCGTGACATGCTGCGTTGTTGTGAGCCAGGAGCAATCACAGAGTGAGTCGACATCATGGTGGCTGCTGCCCAGTCCCACTTCCAGCCCGGCTACACTTGATCTTCTGGGATTAGAAGAAGCCTGTGTGGGATTGGGTGAGAGATGGGCTTATGTACACCATCACTCGCTGATCCTCAGCAGCCGTGTGTTACACCTTTGTTTCTGCAGACAAGGAATTAGACTCATCAAGTGAATGTGCCCTGTGGCAGACAATACCCACATTCAGGGAGTTCTTAAAGTCACACAGGAGGAGATGATGCCATTAGCAAGTCACTGGGAGGCCGCTTGAAAGGCAAGCAGCGTGTATGTGTGAGTGTGTGCGGTATCTCCCATGTGGGATGATAAAATATCACACTAATCACATTAGAAGTGAAAAACCCTCCGTATGCTCTGTGACAAAGCTTTTTTTTTGTATCAGTGAAAGACTTTGCAGCCATTTGAATTCTGTGTCTACCTGCATCAGGGGCTGACCAGAGATGGAACCGACAGGTGGGGTCACAGCAGCGTGGCTCCATACGGTGGCCAGAGAGTCTCCCTAGCGCACATGGCTTGATGCCCTGCAGGCTGTCCACAAGGTGTTGAACCACACCACATGGCAGCATGGCAACTGTCCCCCCTGGCTAACATCAAGCATTTCCATTAAAGATGCCTTTAATGGCCTTGATTTACAGTAGGAAACCATTTAAACTTCAGGTTTTAAAGCTGCATAAAAGCTAATGTGCATTATTTTGTCCTTGGAGAAGATTCGGATGCTACTTGCCCAGGTTGTGAGATAGAAATATCTCCTTCTTGGTTTTTCTGCCTCCAGTCTGGTACAAGTGGAAGCAGATGGAAAGCTGTTTGTGGTGCTTACAAATAAAACATTGCATAAATAATATTAATGAACCATCTCTTTCCAGAAACGACACCTCAGTTTCACCGGAAAATCCACAGATCTCGCTGCCAACTGCCTTCACAGGGGCTGTTTCTTCAGTGGAAAGTAGTTCAGATGGATCCTTGACAGGGAAATCTGTGGATTATCCAGGATAACTGGGACACAGTTTTTGGAAAGAGATGTTACTGTGAAAAATAGTTTTTTTTCTACCCCGCTCAAACTTTCAAACACCTAGAAGAGAGGTGGACTTATGTCTGTTCCTCTCCACTGTTTAAGGAGGCAGGAAGGGCTCACAGAGACGAGTATCATAAAAACCATTTAGAACATAACCAGTATCTCTCAAACCATGCACATAATCTGCATGTGTGGGGAAAGGCTGACAGGAAAGTCTTATTAACTCTCCTGTCATGTTCATTTCTGAGGAACAGTGATAATGTTTCTCAGCCAGTTTGACCCAGGGCATGTATATTTTTCCAGTAAGTATCCAGTAATTATCCATTAAGTACCCATTAAAGTTCATAAACCTGAAAAATCTCAATAAGCATTATTTATGTTTCAATTAGAACTCAAATACCAACCATTTCAAATCAATATTTGGCACATTGGTCATGGCTAAAGGAGGATAATTTACTCATTTTTCATAAAAAAAAATACATTAAAACTTTTCTTATGTAAATATGAAATGTCTACGTATAAAATAAAACAGCTTTCCTTGAAGATGATTTTTGATCATTAGGGTTCGAGCTATACAAGCTCGGCTTGTTGTTGTAATGTTTATTCTTCTCATTTTAATTTATATTTGGATTTTCATTTTGACAAGATTTTATCTATGTACTGAGCTGGACATGGCGACAGGACCTGACAGTTCATCATGCTCTCTGCAGAGAGGTTTACTGATGTATTTTCAGGAATAAAGACCATATTACATCATTTGTGGTTGTGAATGTCTTGCTTGGAGGAATTTGGTTCTAAATCAAGATGATAACAAGGTAATAATGGAATACATTTATAAAGCACTTTTTTACAGTACTCTTGAATCCAATATCTATTCTCTCCACATTCACTCTGGTGGTGGAAAAGAAAACAAAACAAAACGAAACAAATGAGAAATAGCTTATTTTGACAGGAAGGTTTAAAAAACTGACTTAATTCTTACAGCTTAATTCTTTTCTCCTACTGTGTCAAACACATTATTATCCTACAATCTAAGCTTTACTGATATCTATTACTGCATGGTGGAATAGTGGTTAGCACTGTGGCCTCACAGCAAGAAGGTCACTGGTTCAATCCTTGGCTGGGGCAAAGTTTGGTCTGTGTGGAGTTTGCATGTTTTCCCCATGTATGCATGGGTTCTCTCCGGGTTCTCTGGCTTCCTCCCACCATCCAGAGACATGCATGTGAGGTTAATTGATTACTCTAAATTGCCCATAGGAGTGAGTGTGAGTCTGAGTGGTTGTTCATCTCTGTGTGGCCCTGCTGTCCAGGGTGTACCCTGCCTTTTGCCCGAGCTGGGTTAGGCTCCAGCTTCCCTGCGACCCTGAATTGTATAAAGCGGTTTAGAAAATGAATGAATGAATCAATATTCTTCTATACAGCGTTTGTTAATTTGTTTATTTTGAAAAAGGTTTTTTTCCCTGTATAATTTTGCATTTTTGCAGTTTTCTTTCTTTTGTTCTGCGAGGGGTTGAGCATCAGCCTCCCTCACTGAGGCAAACATGTTTCTCATGTTGGGACACTGTTTATTGTTTTGTTTAGTTTTGTTTTTTGTGATTTTGTTTTGGGATGAAGATCACGAGCATCTCTCTGACGTCTTGCTGGATGTGGCTTCATAGAGTTTACACTTGGAAGCAGCCTTACAGCCCAAACGGTGGGAAATTGCTGAATAATTACCTGGTTGTGCTGAACCAAGGAGGCAGAGTAGAGAGTTATGGGGGTGAATGATGTTTTTATTAGTTTGTTGTATTTGGATGGATGTTGTGTGTTTTTGTTATGTATTTAGTTTGGTAAGTCACAATGTATGCAGGTATAGATATGATATAAGGGTATATAAGGGTAGTAAATAGTGATTTATGTGCAATTTGTAATATTTTGTCGAATAGTTTAACTTGTAATTTATATAAATACTGTGTGAAAGGG
This sequence comes from Telmatherina bonti, assembly GCF_933228915.1. Classification (NCBI taxonomy): domain Eukaryota; kingdom Metazoa; phylum Chordata; class Actinopteri; order Atheriniformes; family Telmatherinidae; genus Telmatherina; species Telmatherina bonti. The sequence continues at coordinate 13,561,703 of NC_136619.1, read as the reverse complement.
GGGGAAGCGCGTGAGGTTTCAGATGCTCAAAGTCCATCTGTTGTGATGCCTGCTGTTATCCACCCTGCCATTGGTGGAGGTCTGTGAAAAGGAAAACCCAACAAGTAAACAAAAATTCAGAGCTCTAAAAACCAACTTGTGTCATTCATCATGTGTCATACCTGCCATTTACTGCTGATGTTTTCCCTGTTTTGAGTTTTTTTCTAATACCAAAACCCCAACATGGTCGCAATAGTGGTCTCTAAATCTCTTTCAGCAGACACAAAATACATTTATTAGAAAAGGCTGTAACTGAAAAGAGGAGGCCAGACTGGGATTCTTATTGCGCTAAATGTTGGCAGGGTTGAAAGTGTGAAAAAAAAAAAAAAGAAGAGCCGCCAAGAGACACATTCTGTGACAGAATTCACAGCATAAAAATGCGCAGATCAGAAGTGAGAAAGATGAAACACAAATGTTCAGAGAATTGAAACTGAAATAGGTTGTGAAGTTGAGTGTGAAAAAAAAATGGTCTGCAGCTGCCTCCAAAACTGCAATCAGATCAGGAAATGAGAAAAATCCTTACAGTTTGGTGTTGTTTGGACACTGTAATGAAGCAGTTGCTTAAAAAACAGTGTTATATCGTTTTCATGATGCTGGACGAAGACAGCTGAGCCCATCAAAAGACAGAAGAAGCCGTCGTTTAGTCGCTTCTCTGTTTAGTAACGTACGTCTTCCTTGTAAAGACAGTTGTACAGTTTTTGAAGTTTATGAATTATTAAAGAAAGCACTTTTTATTTCCCTTCTGTATCTGGCTCTGCCTCCAGATCCTTCCACTGATCACATGTCACCAAGAAATGCACGACTGTAACCTTTATGTGCCTACAGCACATGCAGCTCTCTGCAACTGAATTTCTGCAATGATGGATGAATAAAGATCTGTCTAATCTAATCTAATGGGAGAGATTAACAGAACTTTAATGGAGAAAGGCCAAGTCAATACTCTGGAATCGATACATGAGTATCAGTCAAAGTATTGGATTTAGTACTTTTATAAATATCAGAAAACACCTGTGTTCATACATAATATGAAATTTTTTTTCACTTCTGAGAGTTTTAGGTAATAAAATTAAGAGCAAAAATCAGCGCTCTTATATTTCTTTTCTGTCATCCGTGTCACATGAACATAGCAGGATGTGATAATGATGATGTGTTTTAATAGTGTCTTTAACACTTTGTTCTTTTAGTTTAACTTATTTAATGTAATTATTTCTATTATCATTAAAGAAAAACATTTTTTATCATTTTATATTTACTCATTGTTATTTCCTATAATCTTACAAGCATTTCTTTCAGTGTTTATGTTCACGGGTTTCATTCATATTTCACATTTTCCTTGCAACAAAATGTTGGGATTCTCTCAGGAAGGCATCCTATAACGATGGAAAAATCGGCATCCATCTTACATCCTGCCTGTAGTTCAGTTAAAGTCAGTCCTGCCTGTTGCTTGGTGTCTTTCCTTCCTCTCTTCCTCAGATGTCATTTTGTGTTCTTTTGGTGAATCAGCCAAAGACAGATGTGATTTCTCGACCTTGGGATGCTGCTGGGTAATGATGGCTGTAGGAAGATACATGAAACATATCACCACATGAGTCTGAAACATATTTTTTAGGTCAGAAAGTTGTACTGAGCTACTGCACAATAGTGCAATTTTACTTTAAAGGGCAGAAAATATATGTGTATATGTGTACTATAAACTACCAGCATCATATTGGGAGTAAATAATGTTTCTATCACATCCCTAATCTGAACAGGTAACAGTCATTTTGTCTGTGCAGGCGAAATCTGGTTTACCACAACACTGTCATTTAACGTCGGTAGGATTTACATATTATTGCATCACTTTGAAGCAACATGCATGAATATTTGCCTCATCAGTGTAAAATTGATCTAAATTCAGAGGATGGAGGGGTGGAAGTGGAATAAGTCCCAAGTTTAAAACTATGCTAATTGTTTCTAGCAACAAAATGGGAAACAAAAGCAACCTGGTTTGCTGTAAAGTCTTTTCTAAACTGGACATCATATGACTGTACAGGGCTCAATACTTGCTTCTGGGAGATCTTAATGTCACACATTTTGGTTTAAGATTTTAGATTTACTCAAGCTGAGGATTGTAAATTTGTAAATGACATCAGAAGCAATTAAGGAATGGATGTATTTATATCTGCTGTGAGCCGTTTGAATTGTTTTCGTGATTAATTAATCCGTGTGTGCGCGTGCAGCTTTGCTTCAGCGTTTTAAAGAAAGATTTTTCTTCCTGTTTCAACATGACACAATTTTGATTAAATGCCTACATGTAGCCATGACCTCCACTTCACCCAACACCTACACCCCATCCATCACTTGCTCTTGTGAATGTAAGCTAATCCCTGCAGCCGGTCTCCACTGACTGGAGGCTCTTACGGTGACATATTCACATGACTGATTTGCAATTAAATATTAGTCTCAAACATGCAATATGTGGGTTTATGGTTGTATTGTGCGCTTTGAAAGGCTGACACTGTGGTCTTCACACCACTTATGCTGTTGATCACATTGTAATTTATTCAGATTTACCTGCAAACTAATGTGTATGTGTGCATTTACACACACGCACTCACAGATATCTGAATCTGACTCTGGAGTTAGCTACTTTTCTGTGCTTAAACAAGAGTTGTTTAATCCACATACTGTGCATTAAGACTGCTTTATTTCCTGCTAAACCTCTGCCAACCTGTTAAAGCCACTTAAAAGAAACGGGCCTACATCAATTGGAGCTTGAATCTTCCATGTATGCACGGACTAGTATTAGCATTGGCATGCTCCACTTCTGTGTATTCAGAAGCATGAACTTGTATTAGTATAAGTAGCTCTGGTGGGTTTAAACCTTGGGAGTGGAGCAGCTTTACTGCCATGCTTGTAGCCGCTGGGCTGCAAAATCGCTACACAGTGAGACAGTCAGTGATATAATCTGTGTGTTGGACAAATAAAAATTGAGATTTTTGCATGTTACATAAGTAAAACAATCATTTAATTAGATGTTTCAGGAAAAGGGGGAGACAGAGGATCATATGTCAGATACATGTTCATATTATGAGCATGTGGCTGGCTGTTGAGCCTGCTCAGGCGCTGTTATCTCTTCTTTCGTTTTGCAGCAACCTCATACTTGATTTTCCACCTCTCCTTCACTGCGTTGCTTTTCTGTCTGCCTCTATAACCTTTCCTTTTTAACCACCCAGCTCCCCGTCCTCACTCCCCCACCACTCCTTCTTTCCCCTCCTTCAGATCCCTGCCATCCTCCCTCCCTCCTTCGCCTTCCTTGCCTGATTTAGACCTCTTGCCTGTGAGGAACATCAGAGCACAATGGGTTAGTGCAGGCAGAGCTTAAGTGGAATGAGAAAACCAGAAAATTCTCTTTCATGAATAGATGCAAACAAACAGCAGTGTGAGGGTGAACCGACTGGAAGAGGTTGTGATAATGCAGACTGGGAAGTAAGAGGAGGGAAGCAGGGAAAAAAAGGCCGTTGAAGTGACCGGAGATGTGATGAAGGTCAGTGAAAAGAGGGCAGTGAGGAGTGACCCAGAGCGATGAAGGATTTTTTTTAATACCAAAAGCCATTTAGACTAAATATTGTTTCCTGACATTTGTGACTTAATAATAATTACTGCGTATAATCCTCTGCTTATGTGTATGCGGAGGTTTTACGAGAAAGTTCTTCATTTCTCTCAAACTTCATAACATTGCTGGAAGATTTAGATGTAGCTTTAAGGGGTTTTCTTCATCCTAATTGTCCTCTGATGAAGTGCTGATAATGTATGCAGAATCTGGGGAACAATCTTACAGATTTTGTGGATATCTTTGTTTGCACTGATGCTAGGGAGTGATCTTTAGCTAGGCGCTGCCTGAAGACTTTGGTATTGATAACATGAGCAGCTGGATTCATGTGGATGTTAGCTTGACATCTGCTACTTAAATCTGTTGCAGCTCCAGTGAATCCCAAATGGCAACTGCACACCTAGACAGCAGCTAGCATCCAACAGTGAGGTATGTGCCCCAAAACATCACAAAAAGTGTTCAGAAACTGCTCGACAAGGTCAGTTATGCAGACTGTGTTGATGCAAACCACATAACAAAGCCAGCAAAAAGACGTATTGAAAGCAGTTACAAACAAGCTAATGTTAGCAAAATACCAGAGGCCATATTGATTCTGGCTCCTAAACTTGTATATAAGGAAGATATACAGCAGGGGTGGCCAACTGCGGTACTCCAGAGTCACAGTCCTGCAAGTGATGGGAGTTTCCCTGCTGCAACACACCTGACTCAAATCAATGTGTAGTTAAAAGGCTTGTGCAGAGTTTGCTGTCAAGCTCTTTACAATTCTGCTAGTTAGGTTTAATGTGTGTCAGGTGTGTTGCAGCAGTGAATTCACAGTTCCAATACTGTGGCTCTTGAGGACCGGACTTGGTCACCCCTCACATTAAGGAACTAGATCAGGAGTGGGCAACGCCGGTCCTTGAGGGCTGCAGTCCGACAAGTGTTGGGAGTTTCCTTGCTGCAACTCAGCTGCTGCAGATCAGTGGGTTATTAGCAGACTAGTGCAGTTGGATGTCAAGCTCTGCAGCAGTTTGCTAATCAAGTCTGATGTGAGTCAGCTGTGTTGCAGCAGGGAAACTCCCAACACTTGTAGGACTGCGGCACTAGAAGACCGGAGTTGGTCACCCCTGACATAAAGGAACTAGATCAAGAGGGTTCTTGTGAAAAAGAGCCAATGCAAAAGTCTGTGTGCATAGATGGACAACCTTTTAGCAGTAGCAGAAAAGAGCAGTGATGTGTGATCATTTACTGTGATTACACTTTTTAGAAATGTTTGCTCTTTGGTGTACCCACTTGTTTAACAGAAACTGAACCAGTAGAGCAGGGTTTTTCAAGCTTTTTTGAGCCAAGGCATACCTTTTTTCACTGAAAACTCACAAGGCATGATGTTTTTTTGTTTTGTTTTTTTTCCCATAATAGCCCATATTGTGCCCATATTATTAATATAAAGTAATCTTGTCAAAGTATCTTAAAAAGAAACAAGATAAACCAGGAAAAAGGAATTTTATTATTATCTTTCACCTGGGCCTCTTTGGATGAACACAGAGCTGCTTTTTAGACCAATCAAGTTAAACTGAATAATTTCTCAGGGCACACCTGATGATCTCTCACGGCACACTAGTGTGCATTGGCACAGTGGTTGAAAAACACTGATCTAGAGGAAAAGAACTGCATGATGTATACAGGACATACTGAAGCGAAGTAGAAATAATAGAAAGAAATAGTTTGAAGTTGTGAGTGACTAAGTCATAAAATCTTTATTATTAACAATAAAATCTTTATTGTATCTAGATAAAGCTATTAGCCATGTAAGTGTGGATCACTTACTACTAGATCTCCAATATTTTCAGCCTAATGATATTGTCAGATATCGACATTAAATTGTGACATTGGAAATGATCAGTATCGGTTTTTACTGTTTTAATGACACAACCTTTACACAATATGCTCAAACTCTTCAGCTATGTCTCCTCTGACTCAACCTGACACAATGTAAGAGATGTCATTCATTGTTTTCCAATTATTTTTATTTATCTGGGACGACTTGCTCCAAAAATATCATTATCAGTTGATGTAGGCATTGCAAATTAAGAGTTGGACAAAATCGGTATATCAGATATCGGTTAAAAAAAAAAATCAAACATCCTGACTTACTATCATTTTACAAAATGAGAGATATTTGGTGAGGAGCAAAGCAGATAAAGCACAGATTCACCATGATAAAAACACAACACATTTAACACAAGAAAAACACATCTGGCCTGATTATTCTCACTCTTCAGTCTGATGGAAATCTGTGTTTGCTGAATGGAGCTGGAACATTTCTTCCTTTAGTAAAGGGCAAAAATCCCAATGTCTGAACATGTTTATCTTATAGCCAGACCCAAACAAGTCATTATTTATACATACAGTTTCGGAGACCTTATGCATCAATTTGTGGTCAAAAAAAAGTCTTTGCTCAAAATCCTGTTCACCACAATCTGGAAGATTAAACGATCATAAGTTTGACATATCACATGGTAAAAAAAAGGTAAATATCCCCCCAAAAATTGTTAATTGTGATGTAACGTTGTTAAGGCACCAAAAATGGACCCTGTACTCAAAAAATAGGACTTTTCTTACCATTTTGTCATAGGTCAGGCTTTAAAGGGCTAAAAGACTTGTAGCTGTAACACCTGCAAGAAAAGGGCTGCGAAATTTCAAAGACAAACTCCCGTTTCTTATAGTTTTATGATCTTTGTTTCTTCTGTCTTTCCAAATGATACACATTGTGTACCTTTAAATTTTAGACCATGAAAATCACATGCAGTCATGCCCATGATTTAATATGGGACTAACATGCCAGCTTTTCATATGAATCAGAAAGACTGCAGAACCTTTTATAATATTATCCTAAAGGATAAAATTACATCTCCTGAAGCCATGACCCAGTCAGGGGTCAATGCTTCTTTCCAGATGCTGCTCCATTGCAACCACCTTGATTCTTAACAACAATAATGTGACTAATCTTGGTGTGGTGGTTTATTTCTAAATATATTCAGCAAAAGGTTCATTACACTGAACAAATGCACAGCAGTGTGCACAGTTCATATTTCTCATGCTGCATCATGGCGCAGCTTCTCTATACATCTTATCATCTTGTTGTGACCCTGAGCTCTGCCTGAAGCCTCAAATTCCATCTGCTTCCAGTGTGTTACACATTTCCAGCTATATTTCTCTTCATCTTGCACTCATCTACTGACAGACTCACAAGCAAATCTCAAAAACATCTTTTAGCATCTTGCAATGGTAGAAGCAGCAGCTAGAGGGACATTGGTGCTCAGAGGAAACTTAAATATTCATCTGGTGCTGAGCATAAATACACCCAGATTGTTCCGTCTCCCCTTACTGACTGCTGTGCCAGCAACATGAGTCTTTTTGTCCTTGTTACATGACCATCCCTCCCCCAACAGCACAATATAACATTATGACAGAAGTAATGACCCCCAGGCTGCAACACCCGACTCCTCTTTCTTGCTCCTGTAGCTTTGCTGTCCCTAAAAACATGACGTCTCCCGGCACGGTCACGTGAAGTTGAGTCACAGCAGAGCTGAGCTTGTTCATACATTCAAAATAAACACAGTCTGTTTACACTATGAGCACCAACTCCCACAATCTGACCTCAAAAAGCCTGCTCTCTGGCTCATAGCAATTCTATCCTGCTTTCCCAAAATGGTTGAATTCAAAGGATGTAAAAAAAAAAAAAAAAAAAAAAGCTCCGCCTGAGAATAAAGTGTCCACCTAAGGATTGAAAGCAATTAAACTAGATTTTTGGGGCATTTTTTTTAGGATGTGTATGATAAAAACAAGCAGTCGATGTCCTCTACAGCCATCTCCGTCTGCCACACTGACCCAGCTCCCACTACAATGTACTCCCTGACTGTGTATTTAGCGTGCAGACTCTCTTCCATCCATTCAGTGGAAGCATGTGAGCGTAGATGTTTAACATGGTCCCAGTGGACACAAATGATCAGAGGACAGCTGAACCACCGCAAACATGAGGCCTAATGGAGTTGTGATGCATTGTAGTGGGGGTGGAAGATGCCTCTGTGAGCAAACATGAGCGTTAAAGCAGCAGAAGCTCATGATTTCACTTATCCTTGTTTATAATGCGCTGAATTTTGACCCCCCAAATATTTTTTTTCTTCTACTGTCAGCAAAAAATGTCAGCATCCTGACATATGCTGCGACGAAGGGCATCCTCTCCCCCTGGTTGGACCTCTCTCATAAACGCACAGCTGACTTCTTGCAGAGCCACTGCACGGCACGCGCTCTGCATCCCTGATGACCTCATCTGATCTCGGCCCTCACACATCGCTGCCTCTGAATTCTAGTCATCCTTAGAGGCCTCGTATCTGTGAACACAATGCACACATGACACACACGGATTTTCAGAGGCTGTGCCGCTCGCCATGTGAGGAGGGAGTATGAGTCAGTGTGTGTCCGTGTGCATGTGGAGGTGGGGCTAATCGTCCTCATCCTGTCACTTCCTCTGTTCCTCTGTCTGCTCAGGTTCTGCGAGGAGCGTTCAGAAAAACAGCAGACTTACAGACCGACTGACAAACGGATCAGTAAGCAACCACTTACATCTATCTGTGCAGACACAGTAGTTCTGCATGTTCCTGCACTTGTTTTTTCTTCCAAATTCCCATTTCTGCCTCTTTATTTTCCTCTTTTAATGGTAAATATGGATGAATTGCTCACACTTAGAAGATGAGAAGAGAAAGTTAAAATAGTTCTGACTGTTTTTTTCCCGCAGGAAACAATCTGATGCAGCTTTACCCTGGGTAGTCGCGAGACCCGGGGCAGGCTCTAAAAGGCCCTGCAGGCCTCTGTGCACTCACAGCAATTACTTTGTGGTAGTTTGTTTAATCATGCTGTAATAAAATGATGAGCATCTTGAGCAGAGAGGACTTGCGCTGAAATCTCAGTTAATAGTTTTAATATTTCATGGGTTATTATTCTTTGTGGAGGATTTCTGTTAATAAATTAGTCTTTTATTAAGTAATGAGTTCAGAGCCAGTTAAGTAACTATAGAGTGGAAGAGGAGGCAGATATTGACACATTGACTCCATAATGTTCAATTTAATGTCACGTTTAAGCTCATTTGTGTGAAAACAAATGAGCGTTTCACCCTGGTGAACACGGCAGAGGTGCTCCTCCTAATTAGATATTACCTCACATGAAAACATGATATGATGATTTTGATGCTGTGTTGTTTTTGCCATCCATAACATCAACTATATTGTCATTAAAAAGTATGCTTCTTTTTTCAGTTCTCCAAAAAAAAAAACACAGCTGTTTTTCTGCGTGTAATCTTGTCTAAAAACATGAACTGAATTACATGCAACTAACCTGGGATGGGCAGTGGTCCAGATCCATCAGGTATATCATTAAGAGGTAAATGTGCAGTGACTATGATTAATTTTTTCTTTTAAAAAGTTTAGAAATAAACCTGCCAAAATCATAGTTATCAGTTAGTTTACAAACAAAACCCAAACTTAGTATTTGTTAGAAAACTGTTTCAAATTTCAAACATTTTCCTGTTATGTTTATTATTAACTTATATCTCAACCATTTGTTAAAAAAATGTATTCAGATTATTTTGATCCAAAACAGTTATTATTAACAATAACAATTTTTTTTTTAGTGTGACTGTTAAAGAGTCAATGTAAAAATATTTAAACTAAAATTATGCAGGTTTTTAAACCTAAATACTTACTCAAACTCCCAAAAAGTAAAATGACTGAAACATTGTGGGACAAATTTCTTGTATATCACTCTATAAATGTGCAAAATGTGCATCTTCCACCATCCTCTGTTAGTGTTTGTTACAAAGTCGTCAAATGTAGTGCAAATTTCTTGCTATTACTTCCTACCAAGCGGCAACCTCCAGCGGTTCAAAGTGAAGCCTATGCAGAAGTGCATAAAACTGCGGTTCCCCCTTCATCCACTAGGAGCTCCAAAACAGAGCAAATCCCCACAGACTCCCATGTTAAAAAGACCAACTTCACAGCAGAAATAAACATGTTTACTGCCCGGTACAAAAATCCATTTTTAGTTTATAGGTCAGGTTTACCTTCATGACAACTGTGGGGGGAGTGAATTTTTTTCTAACTCCCCCGTTTAAAAGTAATTTAATCTCAAAATTCGGCATATTTAGGGGAGTGTCCTTTTTATTTACAGGTACCCAATCTCTGACTTCAAGTTAGAAGAACTTAGAACAACCTCGGTTTTTAGCCAGTTAACAACGTGACTTAGCTTTAGCCCGCTTACCCCCGTTAGCTGGTTAGTTCCTGTTATCTCATCTCTGGGTTAGCTCGGGAAGCTCTAGCTACAGAAAGCTCGGAATTCACTTGATGTCAATCATCACAGCCCCCTCTCTCAGCTCCACCTCTTTTCCCATATTTGTATTTTCCAGGCTGCTCAGAGCAAACCACTGAGGTTTTCACAATGATACTATAAAGTCTCAATCTTGCAAAAACAAAACAAATCTGAACGAAAAGGGTGATTTTGTTTGATTTTCTGATTTTATTGCCAAAGAGCACATTGATTTCAGGAAAATAAAACAGACTGGATATCTCTATTTTAACATGTGAGCCAGGTTACTCGCCCACTACAACACAAAGAGGAGTTATATAATACCCTGCCAGCTCATATGCTCTACTGAATCAAGCCCACACCCCAAAGGCAAACTCATCATCTTCATCCCGCTGGAGCGCGAACGTCTCCTCCTTTCCTTCCTCCATGTTAGAACTTTGCTCACCCAATTCAATTAACTCTGGCTCAATCAGAGCGTCTCTGCACGTGTCACGGCTTGAAGGTGAAGGTAAAGTTAGCTCCCAAAGTGGGCTGTTGATATGAGAAGTCAGGGCTAAATGATAGAGCCGTCAAACCTTCTAGAAGGCTGGACAGAGGATGTAGGATTTATGCGACTGGCTGCATGAAGACACCATGGGTCTTAGCAAAGTGATCATGGCCTCAGTGCCATATGACTCAGACTGCAGCACAAAGGCCGCAGAGATACCCCCCCCCCCCCAGCACATCCGTCACCGCTTGTCACACCATGTGACCTGTCACAGTCTAACACTCGCATACCTGGCTGATACATCACAGCATGCACATGAATTATAAAAACATAGCGACAAAGAAGACACTTTGTCTAAATTAGCTGCAACAACGTTACGAAAGCATGCTTCAAAGAGGAATAAAAAAAAATTTAAAAAAAGCTTGCCACTGAGGAGCTTTTTGATCAAACAGGTGCTACTACAAAGTCACTTTGATCACTTTGCTTAACTTACAGTCCAACATTTCAGTGCTGACTTCAGGAGCAGCACATCTTCTAAAACCCATCGTGCATGCACTCAGTCCCAGTAGCGCCGTAGGAATCTGACGTGGCGGCATCTCCTCTGTCAGATGGTTCTGATGGACCAGAGAGATGGAGGGCAGACTGCTTGGAGGCTCAGAGCTGCTGCATAAAAATGTGATTGACAGCGTTGTTTTCACAGCCTGTCTTGTCACATGTTATTCAAGATGATGGAAGACCGGAGACCTTTCTAATCCTCATTCCTTTTATCCTACTTCTTGCCGTTGCCACATCTAATATCGCAATCTCTTTGAGAAAGAGTTAAAAAGATCATTTCTTAGTCGCCACGTGAGCCAGTCATGACACGGCTGCCCACGCATGTGTTGGGGGGCTGAGTAATTCAGCTCGGTCTGAGGCGGGACGCGAGCCGTTAAAGACAGATCTCATCACAGTGGGGAAATGTTAAAACTAAACACATTGCTAATGAAGATCTAATACCAGCTCAACTGTAGTCAGTCTGGTGAGACACCATTCAGAACTGGGCTGAAATCTTGCATTGATTCAAACCGTCTGGAGGCTTACACAGAATTGAACTCTTCAGGATGGATAATACTGGAGTAAAGCGGCCGCTGGAACATGATACTGGTGACATAAATGTGGCCTCAGGCTGTTAGAACCGCAAATCTGTTTGCTATTCTTACATAAGACTTATCAGAGGACCGATGTCATCTTTGCTTTGTTATGAACTGCAGTTATACATAAAATGTTACACTTTTCAACCAATAGTACTGGAGCAGAGCTGCTCAATAGAAACCAATTTCTGGCACGATACTGATGATAAATTAAAATTCTAATTGAGATCTTCCTATTTCAGCTTTAATGTCTTAGATTTCAAACTTTTAATTAAATAAACTGAGTTTTGCCCTCTTACATTCCCCAAAGAAGATGCATCCACATGGCACAGTTTTTAAAAAAAACAGACTGTCCAGAAGGTAAACATAGAGACATGATTTACAAGAGCACATAAAACTGAATGGTGGCAATCTAGCCCCCTTCTCCAACTGAGGGTCAGGGGAAGCTGGAGCCTATTCCAGCAATCGTTAGGCACAGGTCACCAGTCCATCACAAGGCCAGAACAGATAGATACACAACCATTCACACTCATCCCTAGGGACAATCTTGAGCAAGCAAACTGAACATGCATGTGTTTGGATGGTGGGAAGAAGCCGGAGTACCCGGAGAGAACTCACGCATACACAGGGAGAACATGCAAACTCCACATAGAAAGGCCACTGTTCAAACCTCTGATAAATAATAATAATAATAAAATTATTGTTGTTATTATTAATAATAATAATAATAATAATAATAATAATAATAATAATAATAATAATAATAATGCTGTACAGCTTTCAGTAAATTTATGTTATGACAGTGCTGTTTTTGTCTAGCTGTGTCCCTTATTAACTAGTTGTGACCACTTTTTTTTCTTCTGTGGAATCAGAGATCAACTATATAGTAACATTAAAAAATGTAGAAAGTTCAGCATATAAACAGCTACAGTACCTGTACAGTCTTGGTTTCCATTATCATATTAACAATGTCAGCCAAACAAACAATCTAAAGCTACAGCTTGTTATCCCATAAACATCACGCCCAAATACTCTGAAAATCTTCTCCCAACTTGCCGTTTTCCTAAGAGTCTGCTTTCACTGCTCAAGAACTGTGTATGTGGGCAAAAAACTGGAAATGCACAGAAAAAGGTGTGAACACGACCACAAAATCCCACAATTTTGAGACATGGAAATGAACTAAAGCTATGCAAGAAAAGAAGAGAATTCAACAACTTATAATAATTTCAGATTGCACAGTAATGAACTGGTTAAAATGAAATAACTCATATTAAACTAGTGGATTAACGAATATTAAATTTTCAATCTTGTGCTAATTCTATAGAAACAGATATTTTCTCAAATAAACAATGTTAATGGAACAATATGTTCCATCCAGTCTTAATGGATTAACATCTTATTTGGTTACATTTAATCAGGATGCAAATAAGACTTTCACAAAATGCTGCTAATTAATCACAAGTAATGTCTGCGGTCCCAAAATAGAGAAGACAACTTTATTCCTGCGATCCAACCAGACAGATGATGTGCAGAAACATAAGCAAACACAGGTAAAAGAGGAAAGAGGTGGGGCTGGCTTACTATGATGACCAACAATTATAAATAGATGTTTCCAATGATCACGTCATCATGAGTTTCCCACAAAACCTCCTTTAATAATGTACATGTCCAGTATGAGGCCCAGCAACCAGTACAGGAGCACACCATCAGTCCTAAGCCACAGAGGTAGTGATCCATTAAATTGAGAGCACAAAGACTCATTTAAAGGGTCAAATAATGCGCCGATAACTGTCCTGTTAGACCTAAACAGGACAAAAGGAGCAGCAGAGTCATCTGTATTAATGTGAACTCACTTCCCTAAGCAAAATTAGACAAAAAAAAGCTTAATATTGTCTTGTTATTAGCAGTCATGGAGAACAAGGGTGCTCGCTAACAGCTTGCTTTGCTGCGGCTATGTGATTATACATGTCTGCTCACATGTGAGTTGCCACGATGCATCAACTTAATTAATGTGAATGTGCTGGGAGCAGCCCGGAGTCATTCCTGCCCACGGTAGAGATGCTGTTACATCACTCTCACTGAAAACAGCAAAACACAGGAACACACACACAGTTCCTGACTGCGTAAATCTGGAATAATGTCTTCCGTGTAATATGTAAAGCAGTCCTGCATTCTTTTGTTGCACTTGGAGCGCCGTCTTTGTAAATGTGAAGCTGCAGCTGCTGAGCCACACACTGACTTCTGGCTGCGTTCATTAGCTGCTGTGTTTCTGGGAGGATCTGGCAAGCGGCACTGAACAAGGCTTTCAGCCCTCATCTGTGTCTCCTCTCCCCGACCTCCTTGCCTGGCTGCTGGATTGAAGCTCAGCCGGTGTGTGTATGTGGTCATCCCCATGGATGCTTGGGGGGGTGGGGTAACATGGATGGAGGTCTGGGAGCTTACAAAGCCAGCAGCTCCTTCTTAAAAACGTTTCTTGTGATTATAATCCAATGGAGAGCAATCTATAGTTGCCTACATGTTACCTTTTTCTTAAAAGCAAACATTTTCCTTTCCTTTTACCCAACTAAGAACATTTTTCTTCTTGTTGCTGCAGGAGTGTGTTGATGTCTTTGAGTAACCCAAGCTGACCTCAGTGAGGTATGTCCGCATACAGTTGTTACAAGCCTTTGACTGTACGGCTTTATCTGTCTCTGAGGCATTTGTGAACCTTAACATTAGTTGCGGTTGGCTGCAGATCCTCATGTGTCACAACAGTTTATTCTCTGTCCTCGCTCGCTATGTCGCCTAAACAAAGCCTGGGTGATTTGCTAGGAAGGAAACCCCAAAAGACAGAATATTAGTTTTCTTTTTCTGAGACAGAAAATGTTCAGACGGTCTCTCCTTTTTAGTTTATCATTATTTCCTTAAAACATCCACACTGTGTATGTCAGTAGAATCCATGTAAGTGTCTGTAGCTACAGTAAAATCCTGCATATGTATTGGATTTTTATGATTACTTATCTTTTTTTTTTATGGCTTTTACACAGAAAGATGTTGGGTTAAGTTTGCCAATGTGCTTTCAGTGTTAATAGTTAACAAATACATCCTCATCATCATCATCATCAGGCAGCTTGCCATCCAGCCCACTACTCTTCTGAAGAAGAAAAGATAAAATGAGAGCAAACTCCTACTCCTGAATTACAATAAATATCAGACAGTAACTCTGACGCACATTGCAAGGATTCATCAGACCTCACATCATCTGCCAGAGACCAGGCTGTCAGGACGGGAAGAGGAGAGTCTTTCAAGCTGAACCAACAAACTTTGCACACTAGCATCTCCAAATGGCAACGAGCCTTCTGCGAGAACTATTTGAACTTCAATTCCTGTGAGGTGGTGACTGTAAACTCAGCTCGGTGGTGTTTACTGGCTCAGACGGCATGCTGGGATGGTAATAGGTCCAATTTTAGAAGCTCTGCTGTCTCACTTTTTTGTTGCTGGAGTATAATGTCTCATGCTTAGTCAGTGTTGATGTGACAGCTGGTTTAGATGTCGTAAAAAAAAAGACTGACACCAGCATTTCCTGAAATAACGACAAGAATACACACCTAGAGAAAATACACACGATGCAGGATGCAAACTTACTGTTTTTTTGCACATTTTGTACAACTATGAGAATAACTTGAGGGAGAAACTTCATCTGTTTCGTTTTATTACAATGGATTCTCATCTTAGGGGCCACAAGGGCCTTCACACAGCCCTAATCTGGATTTGTGTTGGCATTGCCCCACCTCCGGCTAGCTAACAGCCTGGGGCAGAAGGAGGTGAAATGTCAGGAGCAAAATGCTGATTCACGCTGACAAGCAGTGCAGAAAACATGTTCTCTACGACTCATGGAACCTTGATATTTCACAAAGTCAAATGAACATGTCAGCCAACACTGCAGGGCAACTATTGGGTTATTTAAAGAGGAGGTGCTGTGAGTGGGCTGCTGTTGGAGGAACTGTTTACAAGCAGCTCAGCCAAAATGGCTGCACCTCTGCTGTGGTTGTTATCCTCCTCCTCCAGTCTGCCTCAGACTGTGAGAGTCTCACTGTGAGACACAATGAGGATGTGATTCAAAAGGCTGCGCAGCCTGGGTCACATTAAGTCTGTCATTGAATCACTGCTGCGCTTGCACCAGCTGTAACTGGTGTCGGACCAGTTCCTGTGTCTTATCGAACTAGCAGTGAACCTCCCGAAACTCCAGAGGCAAAAGCCTGAGCTTTGATTAGCAGCAGGATGTCAGACCTTCATTAAAGCTGGGGAAGGTAATCTTGCTCAGAGACACATTTTTTACTCTGGGTGAACTGGTTCCTTGTCCTGATAGTAGTCTGTACGTTTTGTAACCATGAACAATAAGAAATATAGTCAGACCCCCCAGTTTACTGTAAATCTCTAAAAACTCTGACCAATCAAAATGTTCGGACTTGTTCATTTCTTCTATTTTGTAAGCTTTTTCTCCCAGCTCCCCTCCTCCCCCTCCAGCAGCGCTTGAGATAAAAAAAACTTTTATAGCAGCAGGTTTTTAAGGTGATATTTAGTTTTTGTGCAGTTCTAGGTGTGATGGAAATGCAGGTTTTCAGCATGGGAGGGGGCACACGCCACAGGGGTCTGAAGCCAGATGCAGCTGGCAGGCTCGTCTTTCTTGCCAAAAATGTGTAAATTAAACAAAAACAGCAAGAATGTAATAATACATGTATGTTAGAAATATAGCTTTAATAACATTCAGGGATTTTTAAAAAAAATAGTATTTTGTATCAAAGAAGCCAACTTTCTCAAAACACATATTAAGTGTAAAGAAACATTCATTTTTATTACCTCATTGCCAATGTGGGAAATTGTTTTGGTTATTTAATGTCAAAATACTCTAAAAGGAATCACTATTTTTCTTCCAAGAGGAGGCATTTTTATTTATTTATTTATCAGTTTTTCATTTTAGAATAAAATTACACAAGTGAAGTGAGGCCTATTCTTAAATGTATGATCAAAAGTTAAAAACTAAGTACAAACATGTTGTTACTTATGTTTACAGTGGCAGCGCCTGCATCTCTTTTTATCATTTTTTATCATTGAAGGCTGGTCCATTCTTTAAAGAAAATTTGTTCCATTTCCTTCAGACTGGATAGGTTATGCTGGTTTTAGTTTTGACATAGTCTCAGTTAGATTGATGTAATAGCTTTGACAGGACCATTGGACCAGCCTTCAATGAGCAGAACTGGACCTCATGGGCTACAGTCCTGCAGTTTTTAGACATTTCCCTTCTCCAACAAGTCTAATAAAATAGCTTTTCTCAACAGCTTGTTGTCATGTGCTGACCCGTCAGTCTGACTCAGGTGTGCTGAGGAAGGCCACATTCAGAACCTGTAGGACATCCGCCCTCGAGGAGCATCTTTGGACGCTCATGGATCAGATACTTTCAGATACTGAAGTGTTGCTTTACGAGTCAGCACAGACTCACTGTCCTTCTGGAAGGGGAATCTCTGTCATGGTCTCAAGTCTCTTAAAGATTTAAGATTAGAATAAATAAATAATAATAATTAAGATGATAAAAAAAAAAAAAAAAAAAGTTTCCCTCAACAATTTTGGCCCCAATCTGTCACTTCTACAGTTGTGAAAAACTTTCCACAACTTCGGGACTACTAAAAGCATGCCTTCTCACCGGTTTTTTGTCCAGCTTTACTGCAACTGAAAGCAGCCATTTAGCGTGGCTATGAAAGCAACAGAAATCACGTAAACATACATTTCCACCAGGGGAGGAGAATCGATGTAACCCGACTAACGACGTGATGCAGTTTGCAGTATTTATGAAATCACCTCCTGTTTTCTCCTGAGTGCAAACTCCAGGAAGTCCTGGAGTTTGACATGTTTTCATCTGTGTTTTTGAGGCTTTTTATACACGGTGGCTCCTGTTATTGCAATAGGTTGGAGAAAAATGTGACAAATGTTCAGTGTTAGTTGGGAGTAATTCTGACACACCTTTAAGGTCCTTGACTTCATATCAACCCTAAATCATCAATGATGGCAGAAAGTTTTTTCTTTGTCTTCAGTTTGCTTTAAACAAAACTTCTGGCAACTTCTCTCAATCAGATTGTCGTTAATTTAGTTTTCTTTAGCTCAGTTTCACATCATGTTCTGTTCAGGTGTCAGTAATTGTTTACATTGGTTGCTCTGTGTGTAAATTATTTTTCCAAAAAAAAAACAAAAAACAAAAAAACACTCTCCACAGCCTGATGCTGCCACCACTGTGCTTCATTGTTTGTGTGTAAGATAGCAGTTTCCTAAAACTTCTGTTTTCTTCAGCATGTCTTTTGGTGAACTTTCAGTTGTTTGTTTTTTTCATTTTGAGAAAACAGATTTTATGATGCACTGTTACGTTCAGCTTCTTCTTTTTTTTCTTTTTTTTTTTTTGTCGTTGTTGGTTTGTACAACCCAACCTGCATTTACTTTGTATTTTATATGTTTTGTTCTTAACCTGTTTGAAGAGCTCCTTAGTCACAGTATTATTTACTTGGTGGTGCCTCTTTTTGCAGATATATTATAGAAGATATGACAAAGGAACATTGAGAACAAAGGGACTTTAGATAGAAAATGTTCATTTTCAGCAGCAGGAGGCTTGATCATTTAATCTAAGGAATACATTTTGAACTAAACTTCAGTGCTTAGTTTAACGTAGCAATCGTCATGGAAACAGGGTAAACCAGACAGATTTGACGGCCATCTCCTGCCAGGAAACTGTCAATTCAATTCAACTTTATTTATATAGCGTCAAATCACGGCAATGCCATCTCAAGACGCTTTACAGACAGAGGGGAAACATAATGAAAGCCAATTCACAACAGCCTATATAAGGAAACCAACAGATTGAGTTGAGTCCAACTCAATCTCCCATCCTGAGCAAGCACACTGGCAACAGCGGGAAGGAAAAAACTCCCTTTTAACAGGAAGGAAACCTCCGGCAGAACCCGGCTCAGGACAGGCAGCCATCTGCCTCTGCTGTGTGGGGGGAAGAGGACAGAAAGACAACAGACAACAGGAACTGCTACTCCCGGCCAGGGAGACCTGCTGAGACAGGAGACATACATGTTAATGATGCAACACTGTTATTGGGGGGGGGGATAAAAGAGAGAGAAAAAGAGAAAAAGAAAGAAGCTCAGTGTATCAGGAAATGTCCCTCAGCAGTCTAAACCTATAGCAGCATAACTAAGGGATGCTAACCATCCCTAGCTATAGGACTTATCAAAAAGATAAGTCTTCAGCCTAGTCTTAAAGGTGGGGAGGGTGTCTGCTTCCCTAACACTAACTGGGAGCTTATTCCATAAGAGAGGGGCCTGATAACCAAAGGCTCTGCCACCTGCTCGGCTCTTTGAGACTCTAGGAACCACAGGTAAGCCTGCAGTCTGCGAACGAAGTACTCTGCTTGGTATATAAGGAACAATGAGGTCTTTGATATATAGTGGTGCCTGGTTGTGGAGGGCTTTATATGTAAGGAGAAGGATTTTAAATTCTATTCTAGATTCAACAGGCAGCCAATGAAGAGAGGCTAAAACTGGAGAAATATGATCTCTCCTGCTGGTTCTGGTCAGGACTCTGGCTGCAGAATTCTGGATCAGCTGAAGGCTTTTCAGGGCATATTTAGGACAGCCCAGTAATAGAGAGTTACAGTAATCTAGTCTCGAAGTACCTAAAGCATGAACCAGTTTTTCTGCATCACTCTGAGACAGAATGTCCCTAATTTTGGCTATATTACGTAAATGAAAGAAGGATGTCAATGGATGTCTTGACTTTTTAATAGAGTTTGGCTGACAAGAACAACTGCAAACACTTGTGATGACCAAAACACTGCAGTTTGAGCCGAGCATGACCAACAGAAATCAGATTAATTTCCCTAAAATACCTTCCTTTTCCTTCGTCCACATAGATTAAAAAGAGAAAAGACCTCCACCACCTATAATAGAAACCAAATACCAAAAATATCAACAATATTAGATATCGGAGACAGTCTTTCTGACTGAGTCTGTTGAGACTTTTTCATTTTTTTTAAATCAACACAGAAAAATAAAAGTATTAGCACGCATACTGAAATTATGAAAAGTCGGGGTGAAAGTCTTATGACAACAGCCTTGTTGTGCCTGCATCTTTCCTCCTCCAGCAGACGTCCTGACGACGCTCTCAGACATCTGAGATCACACTGCCTTCTGTTCTTCACTGCATGATCTGTCGTTGGCAGTGCTCATCAGAAGCTCTGTTTCCGAGGTCATGCCTCCTGCGGTCACACATGAAAAATGCACTGAGCCGACATTCCTGAAGCCTCGACGCAGCAAAGCGACACTGCAGAGACGTATGTCAACGTGAACGCAGCAGATTCGAACCGTGATGTCACACTGACTCACTACAATCCCTCACTAAAGCACAATATCACCATGTGTGGTAGTTAATGTTTTTAATTGCTTCATCTTTGTCATCTTTGGTTTCTTTTTATTTTGTTTAATTTAGATCAAGTAGAGGGAAAAGAAATGAAATTACTCAGTCATGGAGAAAAAATGGATTCATGAAGCACAATGATAAAATCAGTGTCATTACTTTGATGCCGCTCCTCTGGGTTTCATGACAGATTGAAATCTTTGAGGTGTAAAC
The DNA here is from genome assembly GCF_933228915.1 of Telmatherina bonti. Lineage (NCBI taxonomy): Eukaryota > Metazoa > Chordata > Actinopteri > Atheriniformes > Telmatherinidae > Telmatherina > Telmatherina bonti. The sequence goes on along the minus strand of NC_136619.1, from coordinate 13,541,461 downwards.
TTCATTAATGGAAAACAATCTTCCTCATCAATCAGGTTCCAGTTTTCTCACATAGCAGAGGACAGATCAGCTTTTCAGGATGGAGCCTGGTCATGGACCATTTCTCTTCTAAATCCCACCATAAAATTTTAATTGCACTGAGGTCTGGACTGTTTGCTGACCATGTCATGACCTAATAGTTCTGTCCCAAAGAAATATTTTAACACCCTTAATCTTTGGTGAGACGTATTGCTGAAAAATTATTCCTTCATCTTTAAAAGCAATTGATTGATGGACTGAGAAAGTTTCCATGTCGAGGTAGTGATTGCTACTTTATAAAGGGACATTGCATGAGAATTTGATGGTTACCGGCCAAAATCAATGTCTGCATTTATATTTGTGTTATCTTTAGTGTGTAGTGATTGACACTAATAATAGGACACATTCTTGGAAGCAAAAGATTTTGCATGTGTTCATACATGCTAAGCTAAGCTAGTAGCAAAGCGCCATGACAGTCTGCCATCTTTAAACTACAGCTGCCGTAAAGGGACATGGTAAAAACAGCTGATAGTCAATCAATCATCAATACTTTATTTGTAGAGCACTTTCACATACCTCAAAGTAACCAAAGTGCTGTACAGGTAAAATAAAATAAATCAACATTAAAAGCATTAAAATAAAGACAACAAAAGAGTTAAAAAGAGATAAAATAAGACAGAAAAGACCCAGTGGTCCTGCTCTCCGACATAAAAAGATGAGTTTTCAAAAGAGATTTAAAACTACTTAAAGTCCCAGCAGACCTCACTGAAAGAGGGAGACTGTTCCAGAGTTTGGGGCTGCTGCAGAAAAGGACCTGTCTCCACGAGTCACATCTTCGGGACTACTAAAAGCATGCCTTCTCACCGGTTTTTTGTCCAGCTTTACTGCAACTGAAAGCAGCCATTTAGCGTGGCTATGAAAGCAACAGAAATCACGTAAACATACATTTCCACCAGGGGAGGAGAATTGATGTAACCCGACTAACGACGTGATGCAGTTTGCAGTATTTATGAAATCACCTCCTGTTTTCTCCTGAGTGCAAACTCCAGGAAGTCCTGGAGTTTGACATGTTTTCATCTGTGTTTTTGAGGCTTTTTATACATGGTGGCTCCTGTTATTGCAATAGGTTGGAGAAAAATGTGACAGAAGTTCAGTGTTAGTTGGGAGTAATTCTGACACACTTTTAAGGTCCTTGACTTCATATCAACCCTAAATCATCAATGATGGCAGAAAGTTTTTTCTTTGTCTTCAGTTTGCTTTAAACAAAACTTCTGGCAACTTCTCTCAATCAGATTGTCATTAATTTAGTTTTCTTTAGCTCAGTTTCACATCATGTTCTGTTCAGGTGTCAGTAATTGTTTACATTGGTTGCTCTGTGTGTAAATCCCATTTTATTCATCATCATTTATTTATTATAAATTACTCTTAAACAGACTTTGAAAACTCATAAACTAACTATTTATTTTGTTGAGCATTTTCTATTTTGATGCAATACTGGCTTCACTTCTTCACAATGCTTATTTCTAACTTAACTGAAACTGAAATTACATAAATAATATACGTTCATGACTATAAGTGCTGTATGTTTAATCTTGGTCCCAAAAGATAGATGAGGTTTGTGAGATACTACAAAAGTCTCATTTGGATATGCAAAACTGTGTCAGGGAAAATTCTCCCAGAACAAAGTAGAAAATGTAACATTTTTTCTTAAAAGAACCACATTAGTTTCAGTGAAAAGCAGAGGATAGCAGCCAGATTCATTGATTAATAATTAAAGTTGGATAAAGTACTGAAGAAGTTCTTTATCAATGAAGAAGCAGCTTAAAAAATGACGACGTTTAAAAGTTTCATGTAAAGAATTTCTCAGAAACCAGCTGATTTTGAGAACTGTCATCTTAGTCATGAGAAGGAGAGAGACAACCTCCAAATTCACCTTAGAAACACCACACAGATTCAGAAAAGAGTGAACCACAAGATAATATATAACAAAAGAGGGAGTTTTTCACTATAACCTCCTTCTTCCTCATGGAAACCACCAGGAGCTTCATGATTCATTTCAAAGACAGAGTCATCGGAGAAAAAGGTCGAGTTTTTTGAGGAGGAATAAAACATTTTACTAAAAAACAAACAAAAAAAGCAAGACATGGTTTATGATGTGATCATTTTCTTTGCCATCATTTGGCTGCTAACTCGAGACGAGACAGACATGTTTGTAGTCAGTCTCTGCTTTCATGGCACCATGTCAGTATTGTTTGCTTAAAGTAAAGACATTAGCAGAATAAAGTTTGTCTTACATTTCCATATAATAACTATTTGTGTTTTTGTTTGGATGCTGCTTGATTAAGCCAAGTTCCTCCAGGGGATTTTGGTGTGCTACATTAGGATTGGTGCAAATTTAGGCCCATGTTTCTTGTCAACCCGGAAGATTTTTTTTTTTAATTTAATAGACAATCTAATGAGCACATCACAGGTGCAATGACCTTCACATCTCATGATAATCTTCATGCATGCAACATCCAACGCAGAGGGAAACAACAACTCATCACTCCTGTTTGAACTCGGTCAGATGATAACTGCAGGAAAAAAATGTGTTGCATGAAGCAAACTCAGCAAAGTGGTCAACGTGGGAAGACAAAGGCGCCAGTGAAATGTCCACACAGAAACATTTCTGTCACTGAAGCCACAGGCATATTAAAAGCACCCAGTTGGCCTGATAATGTCAATATCATTTCTGTCATGTAAAACGCCCGCTTCCTGTCACTGAAGCAGGCTGAGACTGAAGAACTCCCACTGGATGTGCCTGAGCAGTGTAAATGCACCCCTCACAACCAGTAATTCCACACTTCCTCCCCTGCAGTCTGCTGCCTCACAGACAAGTGCCTTTGATATAACAGGTGCACATTTGGGGACTTACACTTGCTTAAATTTAGCAGCCAGATAGATGTTTATTCTACCCACCAACAGCCCCACTGAAAGCCCTGATTTTAAAATACTCTTAATGCCCAGTAATCCACGCACAGACGCAGCACACAGGCTGGTGGCTTCAAGAAATCTGCCATCATGTGACAGAATAACAGCATCCCAAGGAGACCTGAAGTATCACCCCACCTCTCCAGCTCACCCTCATTCTGTCACACGTGTAAATTCGTCAGGTCCCGCTTGATGTGTGAGGCAGAAGAAGAGAGGAGGAGGAGGGAGGCTCGCACACGCAAACTCCACAACAACACGCGTAGCCCGGAGCGTCGTCCTCGGACTGGTGTTGGTGTAATCAGATTAATTCAGGAGCTAATTAGTTTCTGGAAGAGTTCAGCCCGGCTGCTGTCAGTTGCAACGGATCCATAACTTATCGAAAGCTGATTAACACATCAATCCTCCTGCTTGTGCCTCTTAAGAGCGCAGAGCTGCGCGCTTGTCAGGATTACTTAAGTGTGAAAGGAACTCTGAGGCATCCAGATGTGGGAGCAGTGCGTGTCACCACAAGCTCCTGTCAAGTTGGGCTTTACATTTGAGAATATTTTGGAGAAAAGAAAAAAAAAAACCCCCAGAAAAGTCAATAAAAATGTACACAGGATGCAACCATGATGTGGAGACGCATGAGTCGTGACAGCAGCTGCTCTCTCACAACAAGTCATTTGTAAATGCAGCTGCCTCCAACCTCTGACCTTTGCATTGTAATGTGAAATGTCTCATGTCTGCTGGAGAGAGCTCTGCTTTCATCAAAGCTCAGCTTTGCAGCAGCCATGCAACATACAAAGTAACTAAACCATCAAATTACCCACTTGTCTGAAGAGCTGCAGTATTTGCCAATAAGCTAAGGAGACAAATGGATTCAGGTTTGAGGAAGAAGGGAGGAAGAGGTGGGAGGGACCTCTGCAACAGGCCCGTCTCGTGCAGCCTTTGCATCGTTGTAAATGGGAGCTGGCGTGATAGGTCCTGACAGTGGCAGAGCTTTAGCCAAGAGCATGAACTGCGTTGCTTATGTAACAAGCCCATTGTTACCGCCCTGTCACTGCCATTAAAATTCATGGGATTCACATGAAATTAGGGCTCAAACAACTGTTTGGTGCAACAGCGGCAGAGGATGCAGGCAGAGCAGATGAGATTCAAATGAGCTTAAAGTAGAAGCACAAGAGTCACATGAACCCTGGAGGATTGCTGTTCCCTTCCAGAGGATGAAACTGCTGATGCAATTCATGCTGCTTCACACCTTTAATGCTGCGCCGACAGTCCCTCACCTTTTTCAGCACTCCTTCTATGACATTTCATCACAGGAATATCTATAGATGCAGCCATGAGGGGGCTTGTATTGTAAGTTTATCTTGTGATCCTCATCACAGGATTCATGAGTGCTAAATATATCTAAGGTCCACAATCTCTTCAGGTCCTTTGAGAGGCTATGAACTCAGTAGGATTTTGTAGAAAATGATGGAAAAGCCCAGAGAACACAGGTTTGAAAGGAAATTAGGAAAAATATTCTCTTTCTAATTAAACCTGTAACATTTATTTTCTAGCTTGCTGACTTGGTTTGACAACAGAAAGCTGATTTTAAGTTGACAACCACCTCAGAGCAGGATCAAGTGGAGGTTTGAGCCTGGAGAGATTTTAGTCTGAGTGAGCAATAAAAAACTTTGATAAAAGACTGAAATGAATGTAAAAGAAGCAAAACAAAGTTGAGCAGTGGTAGGTGGAATAATTAATAGTTTAAATAGTATTATTTAGACATTTTGAGATTTGTAGCCTGCAGCAAAGACACATCATTTGTTCCTATTTCTTTAGTTGCTTATATAACAAATGCCAAAGAAAACAGTTTGGAAGACAAACTATTGATTCATGTTGATTCCCAAAGAGCTTAGAGACGTTACTCATCTTGTCTCAGAGTGGTGTGCAGTTTCCTTTAAAGTGGATGAAAAGAGAAGAAACAGTTAACATAAAAAAAAAAAAAAAAAAAATAAAAAAAAAAAACCACAGCAGAATAACTGGATCTGAAAATGATCCAGAAAAACTATCCAGAAAGACCAGATCCAGGACCTGAGAGGTTAATCTGGACCTTTAGTGGATGCATCTACCATTCCCTGAAACCACATGAGAAACGGTCTCCATGGGAAATTTGGTTGTGAAGCAGCCATAGTTAAAGAAAGGCTGTCATCCACAAATAACGCCACCTTTATGAAATTCCAGTTAATCCAGTCTGGTTTCCGCTCTGCTCACAGTACGCAAGCGGCTCAGAGGAGTCACAACTGACCTCTTACTCCTTAACTGGTCCGGAGTTGGTTCCAGTCGGATCTCACTGACAGAACAGAGCACACCTCCTTAGAAACATGAAATCAGGTTCATGTGGGGTCCCTCAGGGGTCTGTCTTTTGTCCCATCCGCTTCACCATCTACCTCCTTCCTCTTGGCCAAATCAGCTGGTGTAGTATTACAATCCATTGCTATGATCATGACAAAACCCCATCTGCAGCTTCACCTTTTCAAACTCCTAATGACTCCCATCTGTCTGGAAGAGAGGAAAGCATGGATGTTGCAACAGTTCCTCCAGCTAAAAACGGAAAACATCATGGTCGGCAGCACCTCCAGACATCATCCATAACCACCTTCCTTCTGAATCCCACATTAAACACCTGCGTAAAATCTTCCTCCTCCCTAAAGCTGAAAGGCTGGTTCACACCTTTGTCTCTTTAAGTCTGGACTTCTGCAGCACTTTTCAGCAGGATCTCTAGCGAGACATCCAAAGCTCTGCAACCAGAATCCTGATGACAGAACAGTAATATTCTCCACTCCCTTCACATCTCTATCAGGACTAAATATAAGCTTGTCCTTTAACTCACCAGTAGAAACTTTCCTCTACACTGTACAGAACCTCTCATCCCACAAATCACAATCCACTCCTCAGTCAAGCCACCTCTTCCTTCACAGGACAAAGCTGAGCACCATGGGAGACATTTCCTTCTGCAACATGGCCTCACATCAGACGACATGGCCTTCCTGACCTTGAAACAATCCAGATAAAAAATAAAAAAAAAAGACTGAAGACATTTCTTTTTAGCAAAATCATTGATTTCATACAGGTGTGGTTTTAAGCCGTTTTACTCACCATAAATATACTCGAAATTTATTTTATTCTTTTAAGCTTGTTTATTCTTATTTTATCAAATAATATTTAGTTTTTTACGCATTTCTAGCGTAACACTGATCTTTTTTTTTTTTTTAGTTTGTGTTGTATAAAATGTATTATTAATTTGCCAAATAACACGAGAACTGGTCTGATAAGCAATAATTCCCAGACAGAACCCAGATTTCTTCCTTAAAGCCTCGTGGAACCATCTGGAAATCAGAAAGTGGAACAAAACGCTGCCAACATCCGAGGAAGAACTGGAAAATCTTTCAAGAAGCCAGGAGAACTATGTCTGAAGACTACTTAAAGAAAAGATGCTTGAGAAGATTCAGACTGTGCTGCAGAAATATGGTGTTAATGTTAAATACTGACTTACAGTAAATCACTGCAAATATTCCACAAGTTTAACTCAAAACCTTTGCACTGTGCTGAACATCATTTAAAAGAAGGAAATCTTTGATGTACCACTATTCAATCTATAGTTTGTGCTGCAGTTCAATGTCAGAAGGAAAAACATCGGGATGCACCGATCCACTTTTTGGGAGCTCCAATCCAATACAGATATCTGAAATATGAATATCTGCCGATATTTGCCGATACCAGATCTGTTTATGTGAACATCATTGTGACTATGGTTATAATTGCTGTCACAACTGTGTAAGATTTAATCAGGCTGTAATAAATGACCCATCCTTTCTGAAGTTACCTCACCAATACAAATATAATAACATAACAGATCTAACTATTTGAACAAGTTTTATTCTGATTTGGCACATTTTACCTGGATACAACTATAAATGTGTGATTTTGAAACAAAGATCTAACTTCTAGTGGAACCCAAATTGTCCCTTTTTAACATTCAAGGCATTTTTTTCTTTTAAAACATGTCCGAAGCACGTCATCAAACATCTGCGCCAGCTTGAAAAGTGTGGTATCAGGTATCGGCTGTGGTATCGGTACACTTTTATTAATACCAAGTACACATGCTTGGTATTGAGCCGATATCGGTATCGGTGCATCTCTAGATAAAAAAAACTTAATATAAACACTCACAGGTGGGAGGTGCTTGTTTTATACATCATGGCTTGTCATGTCACACACACCCTCACTGTGCTTTACATTCATGCAGAGTTGGATATAATGATGCAGGTGTTCCCAGACTGTTCAGATGGAATGATTTATTCATAATCATGATAGCATAATAAAACAATTAACATTGAAAGCACTGACAGTTGAACCCAAGGCCTCTCACACACAGCATGCACCACCCTGACCCCGCAGTTCAGAGACACCCAACATCTTGAAGGCCAAGAAACTCCTGGCTTCTCAAAGTCCTCTTCTTCTGCTCCGTTCTGTCCCAGTCAGCTTTTTCCTTGTTTCGGTTTTTTTTTTTCCTTTTTTTGTAATCCTTTAAATATATTTTGATATAAAAACAAGCTCACATATGATGAATCAACCATGTTTGTGAACTGCCTCTCCCCCCCATTTTCTCCTATTATAATCCCCCACCACCACCATACCGCCCCCACCCCCACGCCGCTCTTTTGGGCTGTGAACATTAAAACCTGATCACATATACCCTCCCTTCCTGTTCATGTGCTCTTCGTGGACACTTGGAATGGGGAAAAAGAACAAAAACAAACAAAAAATCTGGTGTGGAGATGATGGAGGTGGGGGAGACAGTTGTCATAACAGTAAAAAAAAAAAAGAAAAAAAAAAAAAAAGAAAATTAACTCCCTGAAAAGAAAAAAAAAAAAAGCAATAAAAAAATACCTTTTTAAGAAAAAAGAAGTAATAAAAATGAAACCTCAGCAGTCCGATTAAACGAGGAGTTGGAGGGAAGTCTGGCGCTCTGTAGACTAGAGGCACTTTGGCACAGAGCGAAGGCCCCACACCTGACAACACGGCCGAGGAAGGGGGGGCGGTGGGGAGGAGTGAAGGAAGGATGGAATGACGGTGCTGAAAGGCATGCAGAGCCACAGTGTGATGTGGGGATCCAGGAATGATTAAAAAAAAAGAGGGGTGGGGTGAAGAAATAAGAGCACCTGACAAACGTGGAGGAAAAGGCCAGCCCCCCTCCAGTTAATGCCATGTTTCAGGAGGAGGAGGAGGAGGAGGAGGAGGAGGAGGAGGGGCAGACAGAAGAAAGAGGGATCATCAAGGTGGAGGAAGAAGAGCAGCTTGCACCAAGTGATGGTGAGAAAGGGAGGAGAGGGAGGGAGGGAGGAGCAGTGGCCCGTCCAGAGTAGAGGAAGTTCTACATCACAAACAGAAAAACAGTCCTAGTGTGGAGGACGGCTGGTGGACGTCTGGGGAGGGGGGGGGGGGGGCACATTATGGCAGTCCCACAAGTCAACAGTCTGGCCAAGGAGGAAGGTGCGCTGCTCCCTCTTCTCCTCCTTCTAGTATCCATCTGTGCTGAGGCTGCGTAATGCCCCTCTCCTCCTCCTCCCCTCACATCTGCACCTCCTCTTCACAGGTAGAGCTCCTTGGCTCTGATATGCTGCAGCTTCTCCCTCAGCATGCGGAAGGAGGGCCGCATCACGGGGTCCAGGGTCCAGCACTGCTTCATCAGGTCGTACACCACGGGCGGGCAGCCGTCTGGGGCGTCCATCTTGTACCCCTTCTCTACCCGCGGCACCACATCTTTCAGAGGCTGGGAGACACACGGAGCGACATTTAGAGCCGTTTTCCTCAACAAATCATGGGACAAGTCAAAGGTTACTCTTCACAACAATAAATAACCAAACATGGAAATAAAAATAAGGTGAAAAAATTAATAATTATTCATTTCATCACCTGCTCCAGCAGGAATAGGTACAAACCAGTAGAGCTCTGAGGGAACTAGACATTTCATCACAGACACTGAAGCCTGCCATCTGCTGGTGCGAGCCAGAAAAACTACTCACAATTCTAGGGTAAGGCACGCGGCCAAAGGAGTAAATCTCCCAAAGTAAGATGCCGTAACTCCACACGTCCGACTTGGTGGAAAACCGCTGTTGAGACAAAAAGGAAACATGTCAAACAGCGAGTTAGTATCAAGCTCATCCGACCAAACCGAGTCTGGTTCTGATCCCATTTTCAGCAGCTGAAATGAGCAGAAGCAGCTGACACAGATACCAGCCGTTCCACAGTGTGACGGTGCAGCTGCTGCCTGAAGCCGAAAAAAAAAAAAAAAAATTAACTTCAGAAAGTTGCATCTCATGTGGAAAGCCGGTGGAAATTCAAATTCAGCGTGCAGCGGGAGTGTGGGGCTGCAAATGTTAAAAGCAAATGTAGGGCAGCAAGTTTTTCTTTCAGAACCTTGTACATGTCAGGATTAGAAGCAACATGAAGATGAGACTCCAAACTGCAATTCTCAGGAAGATGAAGGGAAATAAGAAGTCGGGCTCCTCTCACCTTCTCTCTTAGTGCTTCAGGGGAGGTCCACTTGACGGGCAGCTTGGCGGTGTCCTGTATGGAGGAGGCCTCTTTGGTGAGGCCGAAGTCGCTGACCTTGGCGATGTTGTCGTCAGACACCAACACGTTACGAGCTGCCAGATCTCTGTGGACAAAGTTGTTGGCCTCCAGGTACTCCATGGCTTCACACACATCCCTGACGGGAGAAATGAGATGATGAAGGAGGAGAGGATGAGTAAGCTCACAACTGAGCTGCTTTATGTGTTAACGACATATTATCAGCTGTTAACAGAGAAAACTGACAGTGCTGGTGCCAGAAAAGGTCGCTCAGAGGGGACAAAAAAAGCAACAAATTAACAGCCTCGTCTGTTTCTTTTACTTGTTTTATGTCATGCAGGAAAAAAAAAAAATCACTATTCGCTTGCACTTCTCTAAAACTTAAAGCGTCAAGTGTTGCACAGTTCTCCCAGAAAATGAAACGCGAACTGAATATTCATGCTCATACTAGTCAAATTAATTCATCACGTGTTTGACAGCAGCAGGAGTGTAATTACTGTATCAGCAGAAACACATCCCAACATTACAACTATTTACTTGCAGATAAAGAAGCTATTTATGAAAGAAACAACCCGAACAATGTTTGTTTCCAGCCGAGCAGCTGGATTTGAACTCCTGACAGGTAAAGCAGGAGTTCCTGATTGTTCCGCTTTAACGTCAACTTGAGAAGCGAGACGTCAGGACTCACAGCGAGAACTTGAGTAAGCAGTCCCCACCGAGAACGGTACGTCCTCTGGAGCGCAGGTAGTCCACTAGGCTGCCCTGGAAACACAAACAGATGACTACGTGGGATTTTTTTCAACATTTTTAATGCTTACATGCTTCCAACTTAAAACACGATGAGTTCGCACGTCCCTCCACAACTGTTCACGCAAACCGAGCCAATCCTTGTAAAGTCTGCATGTGCTTGTAATTTTGTCTCATTGTCACAACTTTGACTATCCTCAAGTTTTGTTTCTGGTTATTAATGTATCGCATGTGCTGACTGCAAATGCAGCAGGCATGACACTTCCCCCAGTATTCAGGAAGGGATCTACTGGTTCTACTGGTTGACCTGAGGTCAACCAGCAGTCTAATAAATCCTCCGAGCCTAACGCTACTTTCAATTCAATTCAACTTTATTTATATAGCGTCAAATCATGGCAATGCCATCCCAAGACGCTTTACAGACAGGAAAAAAAAAACATAATGAAAGCCAATTCATAATAACCTATATAAGGAAACCAACAGATTGAGTTGGATAAACTTTCCCAGTGTTGATCATGAAAGTGGAGGGAAACAAAGTTGTACGGGTGCAACGCTGTGGTGGAAGAAAAGCAACAGATGTTAACTGACAAACATTTACTGAAACATCTCCAGAGAAAATCTGAAATGTGACAAAAGATGAGACAAATCACAGCAATGAGATCCAGATCGGTTCTGTGTCCTTATAGAAAGATATAATTGTTGCCATCTGTTTGAACACTAAATTCAAGAGCATCCTGCTAGACATGGAAAAACTCTTCTAGAGTGTTTATATCAGTAAGGAATGATGGAATTTAATGAATTATATCTGAAATAAAATTAAGTGGAAAAAAAATACTGAAAACCCCGGCAGCTTTCCACAGAAGTGGCTGCAAAATCACAAAATCCTGGATGCATGACAGAAAGAAATGGTGCAGCTTTAATGCGCTTTAAAGTCAAGTGTCTGTAATGCGGACAATCTTTAACTGAGGAAAAAACGTGAGCACATACTGACGTAAACTAAACCGCATGTCCGGAACATGCTAGTTATACACATTACTCTGAAGCAAGCTTTTATGTGTCCTGTGAGGGACTGGCGACCTTTCCAGGGTGTAAGGCTCCAGCTACACCGACACCCTTGATAAGATTAAGCAGTTCGGATGATGACTGATTGAATTAGGCATTTATGTTGAGATTTTCTATGTTAAACTTATAAACTGAAATAAATCGGCTAGAAGAACTGTCCACATAAAAAATACAAGGATGGAAAGATCCTGTTTAAATGGATGGATTGATAACGGAGTTTGCATCATGTGACAACGATAAAAAATGAATGATTAATGAGATCGCTGGCAGAGGGATGCGTGGGACTGACCTTTGCCATGTACTCTGTGACAATGTAGAGACTGCCCCTCTCCTCGACAATTACGCCTAGCAACTGGACCAGGTTGTTGTGCCTCAGTTGCCTGTGCGAACACACAGAGAAGTCAGTATGCAGAAAATATTCTGGACTCTCCTCGGCTCCTTCAAACTCAAAACGGCTCCAGAACACAGACAACAGGATGATCTTACGTCATGACGGACGCCTCGGCGATGAAAGCCTGCGCTGTCGCATCATTTTTGATGCACTTGACGGCCACCTTGGTCCCTCTGTAGTCTCCCACCATCACATCTGAAGCAGGCAAAGTTTTAGGTTATGAAACATCTTCCAAGGAAGTCGGATTACAGTACGAACCAGTTTCTTACCTCCAAACTCCCCTTTGCCGATAGTCTGGAGGAGTTTCAGCTCCTTTCTGTTCAAGGCCCAACCACCTTCCAAGAGGAGACGCAGGTGTGTTTAGAAAGGTGTGACAAATCCGAACCGCTGGCGACTTATTCAGAAAGCTGACTCAAATATTCACTTTAATGACATTTCACTTTGTGTCAAAGTAGGAGTTCCACTTTTAGAGCGAGGAATGTTTCATTTCTCATTTTGCAGTCAGGTCAGAGGGGAACATGAAGAGTGATAAAAACCGACCAGGAGGAAGAGGAAGAGGAAGATCCGGACTGACCTTGAGTGCTGGTGAAGCCCAGCAGTTGTTTCTACACATAAACGGATTAATCATCCGCTGCTGACTAACACTATTAGCCCGGTGATGATAGCACAACCTTAAAGGAGAAGTAGGCTTTGTTTACACACTGTGTGTGTGTGTGTGTGTGTGTCAGTGCACAAATGCCCCTGTGTTGCAGAGTCCCTGTAGAGCAGCGTAATGAGCTCAGTGTGCCCTTACTCCTGGAGAACTCGTCCTGCGCCGCCACCGTCCCCTCCATCAGCTTGGGTTTAATCAGCCTGGTACAAAGGCCATCGGCGTCTTTGGTGTAGTGCTGCAGAGAGGGTTTGGAAGAATTAAACACTTTATTACAACAACAAATATTCCTGGTTCACTTTAGCATCAAAAGTTTCAGTCTTTTAACATGTGAAAGTGGAGTTTCTACACTAACACACCATCCTGTGTTAGCTGAGTGATCAGGGGCTGATATTCACAAATGAATCCAGTCTGGCGAATCTCTGTTTGAAATGCAAAACAAAAGCACGGCTGTGGTTTCCAGCAACACTGCAGAAGAACATGAAGGTGTCGAAGAAAAGATTGTAGTAATATTTGATGTGAGGAGGCTCCTTTCAAAGAGTTTTAGCCATTATCAACATGCATCAGTGTTGGAGGCGGAGGTTTGTCTTGAGGGATAGTAAAATCCATGCCTCATTTCCATATAAAAAGATGGAATAGATGTGGGGGGGTGGGCGGGGGGGAACAACGAGGAGAAGCGCAGCTTTTTACCCTGAGGAGGATCGGCACAAGTTTTTCTACTGAAGTTTATGAGCTGCTTCACTCTTCTAAGGAGGGGAGTGTCTGGTGGACACGCTGTGTTTGTAACATTAATGTAATGCAAACATGGAAAAAACACACATCTACTGTGACTGTAGCTCTTTTCTTTTTTTTTTTTTTTTTTTATTAATATGTGAAGATACGCTAGAAGAATCAACAACTTTGAATTAACCTGAACAGATTGTACAAACTAAATATGTTCATCATCAGAAAGTGACCTAAACCATCTGCAGCACAGACAGTGTTCACATCACACAGGAGCATCTGAAAGTGGAGTGAGTCCCCTGTTGGGAGGTGTAAAGCTGTGGGAACCAGCAACAAAAGAGTGTGTGGGTGGGGAAAAAAAAAAAAAAAAGAGGTCAGTGCATCCGACTAACTAAAGAAATCAAGCATCTGCTCATTGGGAAATCAGACTACGTGTTATTATTGCAAATCCAGGTTAAGAAATAAATTTAGCTTCTCTTCCTTCAAAGAAGGAACTTTGCAGGCTTTATGACAAATCAATGTTCCTCTGGAAAAGAGGAAGCTCCCTCACTACACACCACTTTACATTGGCACACACTGCATGTTACCACTGCAACCACCAGGGGGCAGCATTGTGCAGGAAGCATGTGCTCTCGCTGAATAATTCAGCAGTCAGATGAACAGAATGTGGAGCTACACATTAAACAGCCAGCTCATACACACAAATGCATGCATCCAGATCACATTCTGATAAGTCTAAAGCATTTGTCAGTGCATATGTGGTGACGGTCTTTTTAATGAAGGACATTACGGTGATACTGCTTGTATAAGAAGTGGCAATCATTTCTTTTTAGTTAAACACATGCAAATGTATTTTGCTACACAAGTAAGTAAAGATAGTCCGATATGTAATAAACACAAAGGGCTGCAATCAACATAGAAAAAAATATAAAATGAGTGCTAAACAGACAACCTTCCATTGTGCAGTTACATCACATGTAGCCATCCTCAGTTTTATCACAGGCAGAACATCAGAGTGGGTGTGACGGCTGCCAGAAAGCAAGCCTGCAACTGTCAGTAACAGTATGAGTATGCATGATGAGTATATGCCATGTGTGCATGCATATGTGGCACACCTAAAATAGGGTGACCACATTTGTGATTTTTATTTGTAAACTGTGTGATTTATTTTGACTGAAGTATTTTTTTTATGTGAAAATGGGGGGGGGGGGGTGGAACGCTTCTTTTCTCTCGTTGCGCTGGGAGCGATAAAAGGGACGGACGCTTCCGGTGCTATTCAGACGTGATCTGAGAGAGAGAGCACAAGATGCGCCGTGGTCTTACTTCCCTCTTTCACCTGCTTAAATACAGGTCAGTAAAACATGTAGCAACCATCTGTAATTTTGATACGGAACCTGGAGTTATTCTGGTGGATTCTAATGTATTTAATGTGGTTTAACATCGTTTTGTCATACGTAAAACCAACTTTTGAGTAAGTTCTCACGAGTGGCCGCCATTTTGTGCCGCCCGCGCCATAGTTACACGAGTGAGACAGCCGTTTGGTGGATTTTAACGACTCCAGTTTACATAAAATAATTGTTACAGCCTGTGTTTAGGCATCTTGAATGGAAAATAGCCATATGTTTATGCTATTATACCAAGGTTATTCTGAAAGTTTTGAAGGAATATTGAACTTGTAATGTTTTGGGAAAAATGTTTAATTGATTGACATAAATGTGCAACATTGTTCATTTCAGTGGTCTGTATATTTACAGCGAAGAGATGTTTTATTTTGCTTGATGCTGAGCGAAATTACACATTTTATTTTGTGGTGCTAATCCAGTGAAAGACTGTTATATAAAATTGTTACTTTATGTACCAGAATTATTTTGTGAATACATGACAATGCAGATGTGTGTATCTTAAGAACTGTCCATGGAGAATAGTGTGAAACAGTGAATCTGTCTAAAGGGATTTTAGGAACAGAGCTAGTGATATCTTTGAGTTGAGTTCAAACAAGCTGAAATGAAAATGCTGATGTTTGTGAAACATGTTTAATAAAGCACAAGATGCGCCGTGGTCTTACTTCCCTCTTTCACCTGCTTAAATACAGGAAACATCTCTGTTACTGTGGTCTTCAGCCCTGAGACCCGTAACAGATTTTGGGGGCTCGTCCGGGATCAGCGCCACCTACTGGTTTGGAGCTGATCCACTGATGACAACTGGGACCGAGATTGATGCTGGTCGAGAGTGGTGAGCGGAGGTGGAACCATCTGCGAGCTGAGTGACGTCATCGTGAGGAGCAATAGAAGTTGTTGCCATGTCTGAAGATGGGAGGAAATCCCTGGTGTGGGACATCAGGAAAAGCCTGCTCACCTTGTCAGCGAAAGAACTCTTCACGATTGCCAAAGATGTGGGTCCAGCTGCAGGACAGGATCAACCTGAACTTCATGAAGGAGATCAGGAGGGTTGTTTCGACTACATCAGCTCGTTCATGTACAGTAAGCATTTAATGGAGTCAGAGGACAATGGTATGGTAAATTACTAATCTTAAAGGACAATATTGATGCGGTTGTCAAGAATAGAGATGTCACCCCTGTGTCTGATGACAGAGCTAATTTAGAACCACGTATTGTTGAAAACCCCAACCGAACAACGCACGCATCAAACGACACAGGTGATGCCGTTATTAGTCCACCTGGGACTGCCCAAGTAACCAATACGCATGACACAGCATTACTGTCTCAGAGGGTGGGCGCAGTTGACTTTTTCCCTAGTCAGCCTAGTGACATTAGTACAGCTAGCCCCATGAGTCCAGTAAAAGCCATACCTGATGTCACAAACATTGAGTTGCAGGAAATGCTCAGGAGCTACAAGGAGCTTAGCAGGAAGCTGAGGATACAATCAGACCAACCTCGCCAACATGACGGGGAACTACCTCACCACCCAACGTCCCACGAGGGAATAATCTCCCTAAGAGATCTCCCTTATCTCCAGAGGAGAGAGTTTAAAGTACAAGGGGGTCAAGTTGGAGACCATTCATCAGACATAAGCTACAATAATATCTGCAAACAGATTGAGGAAGGAATCAGAGAAGGGTTCCATGACACAGAAATAGTCCGAGGTGTGCTCAGAATCATCAAACCAGGGACTTTCAAAGATATGCTGATCAATAAAGATGATCTTGCAGTGACAGAACTGAAAGGATTCCTTCAGGCCCACCTGAGAGAGAAAAACAGCACAGAGTTATTTCAGGAGCTAATGTGTGCCAGACAGGATGACAATGAGACACCACAACAGTTTCTCTATCGGGTAATAGGTTTGAAGCAGCGTGTCTTGTTCACATCCAAGCTACCGGACACTGGTATACAATATAGTTCAGCTACTGTCCAAGATGTTTTTCAGCACACAGTCTACCAAGGACTGGGAAATAAATATAGTGACATACGACGAGAGCTAAAACCTCTTTTGTCGAGTGGTACAGTGAGTGATGAAGCGATACTGCGTCATGTGATGAGAATCACTAATGAGGAGAATGAAAGACAAAAGAGAATAGGACCCTCACGTCGCCAGGCTCCCCCAAGTGCACATAGTGCCCAGCTCCAGCCTTTGGTAGCTCAAAAACACAGTGATGAGCAAGAGAGTACAGGGGTCAAGGCGAAACCTGACCAAATCAAACAGCTCACAGAGAAAGTGGAAGAGCTCACTAAGTTAGTGGAGTCAATGAAGCAACAATGTCAGCCAAGACCTGTGGGCTCTGTGTCCCATCACACTCAGAGCAGAATAAGGTTCAAGACGGACAAACTATTTGGATGCACTAACTGTTGAGCAGAAACGCTCAGATTGCAGGCATTGTTTCTGGTGTGGAGAAGAAGGCCACCGAGCTGTAGGCTGCTCAAAGAGACAGGGGAATCAGGGAAACGCGGACTGGTCACTGCAGCGGGGCGCCCAGTGATCAGAGCAGGAAATAAGCCCCATAATCAGTACACAAATAAAGCAGGTGGTAGGGCTAGGTCAGGGAACGAGCAAACAGGCAATGCTTCTCCCACTGCCCAAGAGTCAGCCAGTATCAGTCAAGGGGAGACCTTACCTCTGTCTAGCGTCGATTCATTATGCACAAAACGTGGATCTGTTGCCAGGCTAATAGGAAAAAAGGCCCTGATCCAGTGCAACTTAAGTGGCTTGGCAGTTACCGCATTAATGGATACAGGTGCACAAGTCAGCATGATTAGTCGCGTCTGGAAAGAAAAATACTTACCAGATCTTAACATACAACCATTGTCAGAGATCGTTGAGGAAATGGATGACCTGAAAGTGCATGCAGTCACTGGGGATCCCATTCCATTTGATGGCTGGGTACCCCTAAAAATAAATCTGCCAGGTAATGAAGACCCCAGCCTCTCTATCCGTGTCCCAGTCCTGGTCAGCAGTCTGCCCATGGACAGGACACTGATTGAGTTTAATGTGTTGGAGCAACTCATAGAGGGACAACCAAAGCAGCTGATCCCGACCCTGACCACACTGCTCCATAATGCCATCTCAGTCTCTCCCGATACAGCAGAAGCACTTGTAAGCTTTGTTCAGACGGCGGAACAAAGTCCACTCATAGGACGCCTCAGAACAGGTGGGAGGGACACAGTTATACCTGCTGGAAAGATTGCCTGGTTGAGGTGTCAGGTCTCTCCGGCCATGAAACTCCCTGACCGACTGATGGTGTTTGAGGCAGATGAGTGCAGCCAGCCGTTAGAGCAGCTAGATATAGGAACGGCATTAGTTGAGGTGCAGAACCAAGCTAAGCCTTACATTAAGATTGCTGTTGGCAACAACAGCAAGCAGGACGTTACACTACCAAAGAGGACTGCCTTAGGCACATTGCAGCACATTGAACGGATTGTGGATACTGACTGCCCAGATGACTTCACATCCGTTTCAGCAGTCAGTGAAACTACTTCTCAACCTGATGAGCCTGAGGAGTTGAGCCAGTCTCTCTGGCATCCTCCAGTGAACCTGGAGCATTTGACGATAGATCAGCAGGAAGTCGTTAGGAGAATGCTGTTTGAGGAGTCCAGAGCATTTGCGAGAGGTGGAAATGATATCGGGTGTAATCCTAGTCTGCAAATGGTCATCAATTTGAGAGATGATATCCCAGTGCAGAGAGCGTACACCTCCATTCCAAAGCCGCTATTTAGGGAGGTCAAAGAATACATCCAAGATCTTCTTGTGAAGGGCTGGATTGTTAAATCAAAATCCTCCTATGCTTCCCCAATCGTATGTGTGCGGAAGAAGGACGGCACATTGCGCCTCTGCATAGATTATCGTCTGTTAAATCAAAAAACTGTGCCAGACAGACACCCACTGCCCCGAATAAGGGACTTGCTTGACACCATGGGAGGAAACACCTGGTTCAGCATTCTTGACCAGGGAAAAGCCTACCACCAGGGGTTTGTGGCTGAGGGGCCACGCCATCTGACCGCCTTCATCACCCCCTGGGGGCTTTGAGTGGACAAGAATTTCCTTTGGCCTCTCAAATGCCCCTGCAGCATTCCAGAGGAGCATGGAGGAGATGCTGAGTTCCCTGAGGGATGACTGCTGCATACCGTATCTGGACGACATCCTCTGCTACTCCCAGTCATTTGTGGCTCATGTAGAGGTGGTCCGAAAGGTCCTTCAAGCTTTGCAACGCTATGGCGTGAAACTTAGGCCTGAAAACTGTGAAATGTTTAAAGGAGAAGTTCGTTATGTAGGACGTCTAGTTAGTGCTGAGGGGGTCCGGATTGATCCCAAGGATCAAGAGGCTGTACAGGCTCTTAAAACCAAAACCCCACAGACCATTGGTGACCTAAGAAGAGTCCTCGGCTTTCTCAGCTACTATCGGTCATACATAGAGGGGTTCTCTAAAAGAGCTCAGCCACTGTATGAGCTATTGCAGGGGAAGTCCTCAGCGCTTCCGATCCATGGCCGTTATGGTAAAAGTAAGGGGCCCCAGTTACCGTCTCGGGTGCCTATCGAGTGGACCTCTCGGCATCAAAGTGTTCTTGATGATCTGGTCAACATGTTGACTCATCCTCCAGTCTTAGCTTACCCAGATTTTGACTCCCCGTTTATCTTGCATACAGACGCGTCTGAGCGTGGTCTTGGGGCCGTCTTATACCAGCAGCAGGGTGAGAAGTTGCGAGTCATTGGTTATGGGTCGCGTACTTTGACGCCTGCTGAACGAAGTTACCACCTGCATAGTGGTAAGTTAGAATTCCTGGCTCTCAAGTGGGCAGTGTGTGAGAAGTTCAGGGACTACCTCTTTTATGCTCCACACTTCACGGTATATACAGACAACAACCCGCTCACATACGTTATGAGCACAGCTAAGCTTAATGCAGTGGGGTACCGCTGGGTAGGGGAACTCTCTTGACTTCCATTTCATTATCAAATATAGGCCGGGAAAAGCTAACGTTGATGCAGACACATTGTCTCGTTTACCTGTAGACATGAACCATTACATGGCGTCATGCACAGAGGAGCTGTCTCAAGAGGTTGTGGACGCAGCCTGGGAGGGATCTCGAGCAGCCCACAAAAAGGAAGTGGCCTGGGTTGCAGTCCTAATTGCCTCCTCTCATGATGCAGCCCTACAACCCAACATCCCCTTCCCACAGATAAAACAGGATGTTTTCATCCAGGAACAAAGACAGGACCCAGTGGTTGGAGATGTCATAAGACTCAAAGAGACTAACAGTAAACTCACTAATGAGACTCGGAGGTCAGTAAGAGGACCTGCTTGCAAACTTCTCCGGGAGTGGGATCAACTCCATCTTCAGAATGGGATACTGTACCGGCAGACACCTACAAGGAAACAGTTAGTCCTGCCTAAGAAATATCATGATGCTGTCCTGAAATATCTCCATGATGAGATGAGACATGTCGGTGTTGAAAGAGTGCTCCATCTGGCGAGAGAAAGATTCTATTGGCCTCATATGAAAGACGACATTGAGGACTATGTGACCAAGAAATGCAACTGTATAAAACAGAAAAAGCCCACAACTCATGTAAGAGCACCAATGAGCAGCCTGAAGTCTAGTTCACCTCTTGAATTAGTCTGTATTGATTTTTTACACCTTGAGAAGAGCAAAGGGGGTTATGAGTATATTTTGGTGGTAGTCGATCACTTCACCAGGTTTGCTCAGGCTTACCCGACAAAAAACAAGGCAGGGCGGACAGCAGCTGAGCGAATTTATAATGACTTTGTACCTCGTTTCGGATTCCCCCACAAACTCCATCACGACCAAGGGAGGGAATTTGAAAATGAGCTCTTCCGAGTCCTTGGTCAGCTGTCTGGAGTAGGGCACTCCCGCACCACTCCGTACCACCCGCAAAGCAACCCTGCTGAACGGTTCAACCGCACACTGCTGCAGATGCTGCGCACACTGACTGACAGAGAAAAAGAGGCATGGAAAGAACATCTTCCCCAGGTTGTACATGCCTATAACTGCACTCGCCACGAGTCCACTGGGTATTCGCCTCATTTTCTGCTATATGGGCGACACCCCCGTCTTCCGGTGGATTTTCTGTTTGGGTTAGTGGAAAGTTCTGACACTGAAACACACAGAGGGTTTGTAGAGAAGTGGCAGAAAAGGATGACAGAAGCTTATCGTATTGCTAATCATAACAGCTTATCATCTAGTGCTAAGGGAAAGTCATATTATGACCAGAAAATGAGGGGAGTGGTTTTAAGACCAGGAGATAGTGTTGGTGAGGAACTTGGGAGAGCGTGGTGGGCCAGGCAAACTGCGTTCGTACTGGGAAAGTAGGATTTATGTGGTCAAGGAACAAGTATCAGATAACCCAGTGTATGTCATCTATCCAGAGCACGGGGAAGGAGGCAGAACAAGAACTTTGCACAGAAACTTGCTCCTACTGGTCAATGACCTGCCAGTGGAATTTCCACCACAGCCATGCGAATCAGCAGTTGGGCACACAGGAAAAACAAAGAAATGTTCGGACGAGGACAAATGACAGGAAGGACCAGCCTGAGGCTGCTGGGACATCAGACTCTGACAGTGAATCAGAAGGAGGATACTGTTTGAGACTACCAACTAGCTGGGTTGAACAGAGAATGGGCGCTCATACTCAGAGACTAGTCAGTAACCAGAGGGAGAAAACATCTGCACAAGAGACACTGGCTTCCTCTGAAAGAACATTCACTCAGCCAGAAAGTGGGCATGTTGTAAGGCCAGACCAGTTGTCACCTGAAACACATGTTGGAGGGACTCAACACAGAGCTAAAAGCTGTCTCGGAACACCTAAGACATGCAGAGAAAGGCAGATGTGGATGGAGACCAAAGCACTAACTGAGCCGCAGGAAGGCGGGACGGACAATGGGGGAACAGAACTGGATCCACAACTAGAGATGCAGCAGGACACTCCTCATCTGGTCAAACCAGGTTACAATGATGCACTAATAACCCAGAATACACCTGTTCAGGAGGAACCAGGGCTGCCTCAATATGGATGCCCTGAGGAGCAGAGACTAGACTTTCAACTTGATCCTCCAGCGCCATTGCGACGGTCCACTAGACAGAGACAACCAGGCCGGATGCTGACTTATTCCTCTCTTGGCCACCCAACTTATAAGCCGTTTCCCTCGGTCAGTGCTGTGGACACTTGTTTTGTTCCTGATGGCAATCTTTGGCATCCACATGCATGCTTGCCACTCTTTCAAAACTTACAACTTATCCCATACCAGCACTTACCTTTATCCTACCCCACATTAAGTTGTTAAGGCACAAGACAACACATGGAAAGACTAAGTGGTTAGGTTAGATGTTGCAAGTACTTAAAAAAGTGATAAGATATTAAGTTTAGTATATGGTGCTGATTTATTTTAAGTGCCGGGAGTCACTTTTGTGTTGGGGAGTGTGTGGCACACCTAAAATAGGGTGACCACATTTGTGATTTTTATTTGTAAACTGTGTGATTTATTTTGACTGAAGTATTTTTTTTATGTGAAAATGGGGGGGGGGGCGGCGTTTCTTTTCTCTCGTTGCGCTGGGAGCGATAAAAGGGACGGACGCTTCCGGTGCTATTCAGACGTGATCTGAGAGAGAGAGCACAAGATGCGCCGTGGTCTTACTTCCCTCTTTCACCTGCTTAAATACAGGTCAGTAAAACATGTAGCAACCATCTGTAATTTTGATACGGAACCTGGAGTTATTCTGGTGGATTCTAATGTATTTAATGTGGTTTAACATCGTTTTGTCATACGTAAAACCAACTTTTGAGTAAGTTCTCACGAGTGGCCGCCATTTTGTGCCGCCCGCGCCATAGTTACACGAGTGAGACAGCCGTTTGGTGGATTTTAACGACTCCAGTTTACATAAAATAATTGTTACAGCCAGTGTTTAGGCATCTTGAATGGAAAATAGCCATATGTTTATGCTATTATACCAAGGTTATTCTGAAAGTTATGAAGGAATGTTGAACTTGTAATGCTTTGGGAAAAATGTTTAATTGATTGACATAAATGTGCAACATTGTTCATTTCAGTGGTCTGTATATTTACAGCGAAGAGATGTTTTATTTTGCTTGATGCTGAGAGAAATTACACATTTTATTTTGTGGTGCTAATCCAGTGAAAGACTGTTATATAAAATTGTTACTTTATGTACCAGGATTATTTTGTGAATACATAACAATGCAGATGTGTGTATCTTAAGAACTGTCCATGGAGAATAGTGTGAAACAGTGAATCTGTCTAAAGGGATTTTAGGAACAGAGCTAGTGATATCTTTGAGTTGAGTTCAAACAAGCTGAAATGAAAATGCTGATGTTTGTGAAACATGTTTAATAAATTCAGACGTGATCTGAGAGAGAGAGCACAAGATGCGCCGTGGTCTTACTTCCCTCCTTCACCTGCTTAAATACAGGAAACATCTCTGTTACTGTGGTCTTCAGCCCTGAGACCCGTAACACATACATCTCTGTGAAACCTGCTGTGACCAACGTCGTCATCAGGGGAACAGTGAGCAAGACAGAAAAACACACAAGAATGTGAGGAATCCTGTCGTAAGCTATTTACAGAGGAATGCAGACAGGCTACAGGATAGAGATAGAGGGAAAAGAGCGAGAGAGCAAGAGAGAGAGAAAATGAGGCAGCAGAAGAAAGACGTAGATGGATAACAAAGAGGAGGACAGAAAGCAATATGCCAGGTATCCACGAGGGAACACAAACAGAAGGAGGGAGAGAGGTGGAGAGAGGAAGTGGAGCCACAACCAGGGCTGGAGGGTGTGAATGGGAGAGGGCTGGAGAGATAGAGATTGTGCGTGGCTGATAACAAGAATGCACCAGGGATGTAGATGGTCTCACTGCCAGCTGGCACATTCCTCATGTCCACTTCCAACGCCCCATAGGGCAGAAAGATGAGGCCCAATTAAAAGTGTGATAGCCGCCAATCCAGCTCCAGTCTTTATCAGAGAGGATAAACGGCCTCTCCTTCTCTCTCTCTCTCTCTCTCCACCATGTCCCCTGTCTTTCTCTCTCTGGCCTTCCTCTGAACCTCCTTTCAGATAACTGTCAGGGACTGGGAGGATCAGACAGCTCTTTTTAACGTCTGCTTGAGTCTGGCTTCCTTTGTCTTTTAAAGGAAAGTCCATGTGGATACTCTGAGTGTGTGTGTGTCCTTGTGTATATACAGTTACGCAACCATGGCGCTACATAATTAATCATACTAAGAATATGGTGTAACTTCATTTTATCCATTAAAGCAGCATTTAGACTATTTGCGTTAGGAAATTAGAGATGGAAAAAAATAAACTTATCTTAAAACTTCTTTGCTGCCTCAGACATCCTATTATTTCCACACAAACTCAGAAGATTATTGTACTAAATAAGTTCAGTCTGCAACAAGATGGTGAAAAAACATCTAAACCTAAATCACAAACTACTTAATGATCTTTTCTACCATGTAGAAGGCCATAATCCCAATGCAAAGACCTCTGAGAGGAAACGGCTGCTCAGATTGTCAGGAACTAAGATTATTTGACCTTTAAGCCCCATTTCCATCAACAGGTTCAGGTTGGTGTGCAAATCTTTGTGTTTTTACTGACAAATAATGGGACAGTTGTCAAAATATCTGACCCAAACCATCTACATCTTTTGAAACCCTTCTGTGGGTGTCCCAACCTTACCAATGTGATCCAACAGGGTGGAGCTTGACACACTGCGATCTGTTGACTTCGCCGCGCGACTCAGCAAAAGGATCACAGTGGAAACATCCCCGTGTGTAAATAAATGGAGGATGTTTTTTTTTATTTAAAACCACATGCCGGGAAGAGAGAGCACAACACACTGCGAAATGTTCATCATTCTCTTCCTTAGTTTCTGTGTCGCATTCATTATTATTCAAGGGAGACACAGCGTCGTTTTGATGTCACACTGTTACGTAGCCGATGTCTCCATCGCTCACCGGCAGATATGCTGTCTATCAGGTAAAGGTTTGGTTGGCTGTGGAAACGGAGCAGAAATGACTGAGCCAAACTACACCAAATCATCCCCAACCAACCTGGACTCGCTGGTGGAAACGGGGCTTTAATGTCGTAACTAAGTTGTTCAAAGGGGCTGATTTGTCTACGACTCGTGTCACACTGTTCAGAAAAAGTTACGTTTATTCAACTTCCAGGTGAAACTTACAGAAAATGTTAAACCATCACGCTATGCTGATATTATATCATGAATGCGCGGCATTTCAGTACCATCATGCTTTATTGAAACAAAAGCCAACAACAGTTGTGGGTTTCCCAAAACATAAACATCTTGGACGGCTAAATGAGAACAGTAGGAAGAGGAGGACCGTTTAAATACAAGCTATCATTGAACTAGAAAGTTTAGTGGTTGATTCACAGCTTATTTAGGGTATTTTCATTATTTAGGAGGGGGAGAGCAGAGTTGACACTCCTCTGATCTGGCAATGGAAGTTTTAATAGAGGTGCTACAGACCCTCCTCATGGTCACAGAACTCGCCGCTCTGATGCACGATGTGTGTAAGCAGACGGCGATGAAGCGCCTCTGTTTGACACGTGTGCAACACCAAAGAGGAAGAGCGGCAAGTTCGCATATGAAGGCGGCTCGTGACTTTCAGGAGGAAGCAATTACAAGAACACAAAAACTGAATCATATTCATGGACACAGTCTCAAAGGTCAAAGGTTTCGTTTAATACCACACGGCAAGTTTGCAAGACTTGTTTAACTCGACGCCCACCTCGACAGGTCTAAGAGTGACCAGCTCTTCTCAACATGCCGCCACTCTGCACGGTGCCATGTGCACTAAAAGGCATCGAGCGTGGATGTAAGATGAAAAGAAATGAGTGTGCTTTTTGTCGCCCCTCACCTCCACCAACTGCATGAGATTCTCAAAGTACTCCTCTTCATCGATGGTGAGTTTGCCGTTGTGGTAGATGATGCGATAGTGCTCCACCTTGCCGTCGCAGCTGACGCACAGGGTGTAATCACCAGGGTAGTTGGTGCTCTCCCGGACCAGGAACAGACCTGTCTCCGGGGGGTAGAGGAGCCGCTCTGCCTGCTCACGAGTTATCTTCCCATGAAACCAGCTGGAAAAGGGGGGTGGACAGGGGAGCAGAGAAAAGAAGGACAAGCAGGGGACACAGGCAGCTGTGAGTGGCCACATATTGATGCTAATGCAACAGTGATAAGATTCTTCTGGCTTTTTTTTTTTTTAAAACAAGGAAAACACTTGAAAGAGGAGCCAATAGGCTAAAATCCCTCACATCTTCAGATAGGATGACATAAATGGTCATTTTATACACTCGTTTATCATTTCAACCACAGAGAGATTCACAATTTTCCCTGAAATGAGAAGTGAAAAACAAGAGAAAGTTGATAATGGGAAGCCAGCAGCAGCACTTCCAGTACGCTCAGCTTCAGCAGTGCAGAGGTGGGGGCTTGCCTCAGGGAGAATGTACCTGGACCCAAACAACAGGAAACATGGTGCACGTATACACACACACACACACACACACACATGCAAGAAGTCTGGGGGCAGAGTCGGAAACTGACATGCAGGCACGGCAAAAACAGGAAAATGCTCAAACTGCTCAGACAAGGCAGGGAGTAGGACAAGCTGGGTAACCAATTCCCAGCTGAGGTCAGGGAGACGAAGACATGGCTTCACTTTTCACCACATGCCACAAGTTTTATAAAGAAGCAGAAACACTGGTCAGGAGGAATTAGTGCTTCTGACTTAGAGGCATAAAGAAGCTAATAAATGGATTACACCGCTTCAGTCTAAACTTTTTGATGTGTTGTAGTTGCAGCAAATAAACCCAACTATAAAGTGTGTGTGTGAATATATATATATATATGTATATATATGTGTGTGTGTGTGTGTGTGTGTGTGCAGTTGTGTTCATATGTATTCATACACTTTCATTAAAGAAAAGGCTGAATTTACAACAATCACTCAAATAACTGGAGACTTTAAAAAGGAAAAATAACTAAAAATTTGCAAAAATATAATTTTGTAATATGAGACACTAGGGGTGTGACGATATGCTTTTGTCCCAATTCGATTATGATTTTTTTGGGTACCGATTATATTTAAATTGCGATTCTTACAATTTTGCGGATTTTTGTTGATTAAAAACAAAACAAAATGTATAACCTTTTTTCTCATCATTTTTCTTAATTTCAATGAGGAAAAAACAACGCAGTCGCCAGACCATCATTCTGTTGCTATAATGCCCAAGAAAACAAGTATAAAGATCAATTAAAAACAATAAAAATGACAAAAATTAGATAGTGCATTCATTTATTCATTTGAAGAAAAAAAAAGATTTTTTTAACAAAAAAAAAAGATTTAAATTTTTTTTCATTTAATTTTTAATTTAATTTTTTTGTTAAAAAATTGATGTGAAAATTGTGAAGAAAAAAATCCAGATTTCCGATTTTTCGATTCGATTTCCCCACCCCTATAAGACACTGTTTTTTTCATTTAACTTTATTGAGTTGAAGAAAGAAAAATCAAACAAACAAATTGGTCCTGGACAAATCGGAGCACTTTTCTGTTGAACAGTGGGACAAAATACCTGTCAACAGGTGCAGAAGTCTGACTGAGAGGAACAGAAAACACCCGACTGGAGCGGAAACATTAAAGGATTGTTCAACAAAATATTAGTTTATGAGTGATGTAATATGTAATAAATTATCTTATTTGTTTGCTTTTTAAAAAAATATTTCTGTTGAACCAGAATTAGAAAATAATGTCATGATTTTCATAAAATTTTTATTTATTATTACTTTAGTCAATTTCAGCTTATTTTCCAGGCAGCGGTTTTTTTCCTTCTTTGATGAAAGGGTATGAATAAAAATGAGCACAACTGTATATAGACACTGCTTCAACTTAATAAGCTTAATTAACAGAACCCTGCCATGTAGTCTTTAGACTTGTGCCAGTCTTTGTGTGACTGGTCAAATTAGCCACCAGCAGCAGCTACACTTTGGTTCTTCCCAAAGGCGTTAGCTGGTCAATGGGTGGTAATTAACTGCGCTAATTGATTTATCATGTTTTCCCCTGGCTGCCTCTTTCAAACCCTCCTCCTCCAGCGTACTCGGCCTCCTGAGACAGCAGAGACCCTCATGGCAAAGCAGCTTAATGCAGGTTGACTTGATTAGATCAGGCCAGGCAGCTTCTCCGATGGACAGCAGGTCTTTAACTCCAACTAATCTGAGAGAAGGAGCCAAGTTGAGTCAATGGCCACGGAGACAATGAGCAACACACACACACACACACACACACACACACACACACACACACACACACACACACACACACACACACACACACGCTGCTTTGTCTGCAGAAATCGGCTGCAGTTTTCAGAAATGACTTCATATTGAAAGAGGAGAGATTGAGAAGACTGTGTTCAACAACTTTTTCAGTGCAAAACTGAAGCGTGGAAGTGAAGCAGGACTGAATGCTGTCTTTCTTCAGGATGACGGGGGGTCTGCCACAAGGGGGCAGCAGACAGCGTGGATGGCAGTGAGGACGCACAGGATGCTGCTGTTGCTGTCGAGTGTCAACCAGCTTGGGGACAGAAGACCACAGCTGAACCCTTATGTAACCCAGACTAAAGGGAGAAGTCTTCTCTGAGACATCTGTTAGTGATTCATGACTAAATCAAAATGTCCCTGTGGGTTACAGCCGCTGACTCCAGGGGAACTACTTATCATGGTTTTAGCACTGAAGAAAAACTTAATAATGCAGAAATCTCAAAGGTGGCAACAAGAAGATCAGATCAGAGGAAGGAAAAACGTTGGAAGCATTTTCCATCCTTACAAAGAAAACAAAAGGCAACAATTTACCTGCAGCTCTTGTTTCTCTTGGCAAAAAAACCAAAAAAATAATGACGTTAACACTCTAGAAAGAGGACTGAAACGGTTTGCAAGACCAAAGCAACGATTACATGATCAATAAATGTGACAATGACCATCTGGAGCTGAAGCTTTATTAAAATGAAAGGAGTAATAACTCAGCTGTAGCGCTATGTTTATAAAGCAATCATAGCTCAACAAGACGAGTGTAAAGTTACCATCAGGCCTTTGCAGAGAGCACACACACACACACACACACACACACACACACACACACACACACACACACACACACACACACACACACACACACACACACACACACACACACACACACACACACACACACACACACACACAGCATGCCAGAGCCGGGTGACACAGTGACACAGTTTAAAACGGTGTGGACAGACAGCATGAGTGGTGGCAAAAGGAGAGGTTAAAAGCTTTCAGTAGCAGCTGATGAAGAGAAAGAGGGTCAAATACCCGTTTAAATACTTCCTTCCAGCAGGATGTTGCAGTCAAACCACAACTTACACGAGCTTCAGCATCTCAGTATGTAAAGGCCTCAAACTGGTGAATGAGTTTCCTCCATGTAGCTGTGGGGCAATGTTTGAACTCGTACACTAGAGAAGAATGTGCATCTCTCACTTTTCTTTTTTAGTTTTCGTCACATCATTAGTTAGGTTTTGATGCTGCTGCTTGGCTTCCCTGTCTCATTTAATTTGCATACAGCTCTTCTGAGGTTGTCCTCTTTTTCCAGCTGCTACTGTTTCACAGAGCCTGAAATGTCACTCAGAGTCTGCAAGCCACGCAGATAAAACAAACACAATAAAGTTAGTTTAAGGCTGTAAGAGATGGAATTTCCTTTGTTTTAGGTCTACATTGTGTTTTCCCCTCACTGCATGGTTGTAAATACAAGTTCACAAGCTTAAGCACGAATGTAAAAGACATTTCTGCAGCATTGTGACATTTTCCAAAAGACACGCTCTGATACTTACGGCATTAGACTGAGTTTCCCTCCTGACTTGACTCCTTCCCTTTTCTGGACATAGTTAGCTGGAATGGTGCCTTCTCTGCCCACCGTGTTCTTTGCTCTGTACCAGTTTGGATCCTGAAAAAGTCCAAATGGGCCATGAGTTCTAGCATCGGAAATAATCAGGGCATTTTGTAGGTGAGAGCCATCCTATCCCTCGGGTCTCTCCAAATACACAGATTTAAAGTAGAGATGAAGCAGAAAAGCCACAAATGTAGAGTGTACTACAAGTAGAAGAGGAAGGAAGCCATAATCCAACCAACACCGCTGCTTCAATCGAATATTTGAGGGCTGATTTACTGGAGATATGCAGAGTTGTGTGCATATTAAACATCCGCAGACCAAAAAAGAGCCTCTGGGGACAAGGAATCCCACCAGCTGAGGCTGAAAGTTGTTTCACTTCATCATATTGTTTTAGGTAGGTCAAAAATGTATTTTTAGTTTGGCACCAAAATAAAAATATAGGAAAATCAGAGTCATGTGTCATGGATGTCATCATCCACAAACAACTGTAGCTCTTCAGTTACACCGTATGTGTATGAAAATCTTTCAATATACAAAAAAAGAAAGAAAAACAACTACATTCAACCATCTGAGGGACTAGATCTACATTACTAACTAGAGACGTCACATTTAGTTGATATCATAATTAATGGGAATATTAAACGGCATGATTAGTTGATCCTAAAGATCTCAGAAAGTTGTCGCTTTACATAGTTTATGTCCGAACCACACAGGAAGATCAACATGAAAAGTTACACGACATCCACGTGTTAAAGCTTTTCAACAAGTTGCAGAAGAGGCTGAGTGGGTAAATAAGAAAAAAATAGGTCCAATAAAAATCCAAAGGTCAAGTCGAGCTTGGATTTCTTTGGATACAGACAACAAATGACCAAAAAAGAAAAAGTTGCAGTGAAAGGAAGAAATACACGAATACCTCTACCTGTTGCATAACCACCAGCTTTGTATGACAAAGAAAAGGCAAGAAAAGCTTAAATTTCCAACATAAATGCAATCCAAAGATCTTTATGTTGTAGAAAGAAGATAAAGAGAAATGTGCAAAAATCCTGATAAAGCACATAAAATTGTATAAAATAAATCAAAGCAGACAGCGGGCTAGATAAGTTACATGATTTCATGCATGAGAAAAATGTTCTAACCTGGATAGAAAAGTTTCTGTGATTATTTGTGACACTTATTGTGGTAACTGCTGAGCAAGTTCATTTGGTCGGTAAATTTAACTTGACAGCAGACCCGGACCTGCATGCTGGCAGACATATGTTCTCTTACCCTGGTGGCTCCAATGATGGTCAGTACGTCTCCTTTACAGAAGGGCAGGTCTTGTTCGTTTGCAGTCTGGAAATTATACTTGGCTACACACTCTGTGCCAGTCGACCATGGCGCCTGCAACACAAGTCACAGAGGAACGAGCTCAGTTGGCACGAGGAGCAGAGAAGAGCCGGCCTGAACAAGCAGCAACAAAGTCAAAGCTCAGAGTAATGAGTTGCTGAAGAGGGACATGGAAATAGAAACAGAATAGATCTCAGTTAAATCATCATTTAACATCATCAACAGGACATCTGACAGCACGGCAGCTCTTGTTCTGAACACATCTCCACATGTTGTGACAAAAATAAGTTTAATCTGAAACAGTTAGATAAAATAACCTCAAATATCAGCTCATCAATGCAATTTGATCAAATCATCTGGTTTGATAGATGGCTTTACAGTCATTAAATCTGCAGGCCTCTTATTATTGTCTGATCTGACAGGAGAGCTGAGCGTATTCAGTCAGCGCCGTTATATCGGCTCGGTAATGTGATCGAAATCATGCCTGAATAACACGAATCTGATAATCTGACAAAGCCGGAGTACAAAGCAGCAGGTGTGAGTGAGTCAGCAGCTTTATTCAAGGTAGTCTCAGTCAATTGTGATCATGAGTATTAGAGCAGTGCTGATGGCACCCTGGTGATAACAGGAAAAAAAAAAACACACTTCTCCTTTGTCGTCCAGTTCTGAGTGGTCAGATGAAGCCAGTAATTGTTAAAACGAAAACTTTTTTTTTTTTTTTTTCTTTTTTTTTTCTAAGAGGGAATTTCCTTCATATTCTGCTGTAAACTTTTTATACACAGTCGGGGGAATCAGGGCTGTTTAATGTCACATAGCACTTCAGTTTTTTTTAATAACAGCATCCTCAACACTGATCAGCAGGTAGAGCATCAGGACCAGCTGACTGAAACTGTAAAGGACCTGTCAACAGATCTTATGACATTGTGGGTTTATTATACTACTGGAGGAATACATAGCATCTAATGCTGTGTCAGAAAATATGCTGTTTCATGTCAGAAACATCCAGACTATGCTTTCAGACTTTTATATCTGACTTGCTTTTTCACATCCCACATAATAGCAATGCTGAATTTCTTTAAAAAAAAAAAAAAAATGTGACTTCATCGGCCGCAGAAAAAGTCTGAAATAGCACCTGAAACGCCACAGTGTTAATTTATATCTCATTTTTTTAAAAAAAAGAAAAAAAAAGGAACAATTCAAAGCCTTAATCACTTGAATGTCAGGTTTGCCAGCACAGCGCTGTAGATAAGCTGTAATGTAAAGATTTGTCTGACTCACTTCACTTGTCTGGTTTCATAGGGGCACTTTTGCAACACAGGAAGCTTTTCTGATTAATTTGTAGGATTGAAAGCAGTTCTTCTTGTTTATGTCCAACTCTTAGGAACTACAGCTGCTCAATTCCAAGCTTCCCCCATTAGGAAATAGGAACTTTTTACCACATAAAAAAAAGACAATTTGTAAAGCTGTTCACTAATATTTACCCCTGATATATATATATATATATATATATATATATATATATATATATATATATATATATATATATATATATATATATATATATATATATATATATATATATATATATATATATATATATATATATATATGGATGTGGAAAAGGAAAAGCTAATTGACCTTTGTGTGACAAAATGCTAACATTACAAGGAGAATTCTGCACGAACAGCGAAGAATTCCTCATTAAATGAGCCGTAGACTTGAAAATGGGATACAGGTAGCAAGAAAGAGCCAAGAATATAGAGAGAAAGAGAAAAAAAAATCCAACTGAAGCTTTGGCAGTTCATCAATGGCAAAATGAAGTAAATACACACAGTATTGTCTTACAGTTAAAATATTTTTTGGTGGATCAAAAGAGACTTATTTAATTTTGTCATCAGCACTATAAAATCTAACAGCTGATGTTGGGAAAAATCCACTGCCAAGAGAGCGTAAGTCATGTTCCCAGAACTTGCAGTTTTTCACAGCATATCCTCTGTTAGGTTTATAAGAGATTCCATAAAAGGGCATAAGAGACATCATCCTATCAGCGGCACAGATGAGCAATCCAATCAGCAGTGTCATGGTGGCTGCTGAGGAACTAACTACCAGAGGAGAAAAAGCCAAGAGAAATGCTGCGGTTTTACAGCGTCACTGGGAGATGTCGTACAAAGAATGATTAAAAGAAGCTAATCATCAAATAAACTGGCAGGTTTCGACTTGTTTGCAATATTTTTCATCGGCAGGTATTGATCATTTCAAAGTGGGACTCCATCGCTTGTAAGAACCGCAGCTGCTGCACTTGGAGGCTGTCCTCAGACGAGCAACAGGTTTCCACCGGAGCAGTAACCATGGAGATGCTGGGTGCACTCTGATGGTCTCCTCTCACCTCTTTTCTGAGTCTGTTTGACTCAGATGGACGTATGGGTAATTTCTACCATCTGCAACCTGCTTCCTGACCATTTTTTTTTTTTATTTTGAGTTATTTTACTTTGAGCAGGTGTGCATTTCTCTGCGACATTAGCTGTGATGATAACGCTTGAGGATTTGCGACACATCCACACGACAGAAAAACAGTCCGATTCTTCTTTCTGGTTTCCTCTGATTGTCTTACATTGTTGACTGAACAACATGTGATGGGAGCTGTTTAGCCACATAGTCATTTTTAGTATAAACAAGGAAGGGATTACGAGCTTGTGCATGTATGCCTAGTTTCATCTTTCGTGAGGATTTTGGAGAAAGAAAAAGTGTGCAGGATCAGGTGTGTACGTACTCATAACATGCCCAATGTTTCTATTGTACATATTTTTCATGTTTTATGACTACGGACTGTTTCGGTGTGAAAGCTGCACAATCTTTCAGACATGAAAATTGCTCAACCTCTCAATTCAGCCAGCAGGTAAACAAACTTCCTCAAGGTGTCATGAACATTAGAATGATGCAGACATGATATGCTGTTACTGGCATGGATAAATTTGGCACTTACGTGGATCCCAGACATGATGAGGGGATTTGGGCAGCAGGTGTCCTCAGGCAGGCAGTGGTCACTGTTCAGCTAGTACCATCAGAGCTGAAACACATATAACAAAACCATTAGGTGCACAATCGACACACAATCAATGCAACTGATTTTCACTTTGCATAAAGCACGGGCGATAACAATCATTATTTTAAAAAGTCATTAAATCTGTAAAAGCCTTTTCTATGCTGGTTCCATCAGTGTCATGTGTCACATAGTGTGGGGGTGTGGGGGGTTGTTGAGGGTTGAAATTGATCCAATGCTGATGTGTTCATGAGTCAGCAAGGGAAGAAGTTATAAAAAATAAATTAATTAAAAAAAAAAAAAAAAAAGGTGAAACTGGACCGCATCAGTGTCTTTACTTATAACAAATTGGCATTGTGGAAGTTGCCACTCTTATAAACAATGCAATCAGTCAGATTTGCGACTCGATGTGTATGACACACACTAGTGTGGTGCTGAACCGCTTAGTTTGGGCATGTGTTAATTATCCAGAAATAACAGCGGCAGGTTATGTTTTTAAAGACCTCTTTGTTGCCAATAAGGCACAATCAACAGGTGAAAAACTGACTGAAAACAGGACCTTTCAGGAACCCCTCTACACCCTCTTTGACCTTTAAATAATATTAAATGCAAAATGTTAAATCACTGTGGTGAAATTATAATGGAGACGTTTTCTGAATGAATGAATGGAGAGTATCCACTTTCCCCCTGAAAACAAAACCCACATGTTGGTGGGCACTTTAAGGATGCATTTACATGAGGATAGTCCACTAGACTCAGTCCGATTAGGGACTTGGCTCAGTTGTAGGGGGTTGTATCCATTCAGATCGAGATCGCGTTCATGCTGTACTTTGGTCATGCGCCAAACTTTTACAATGATATGTCCCTATTCCCACCAAAGGTGGCGCTGCACTAATGTTTAGCAAAAGAGAGAACAAGACCGGCGTGAAGAAGAAAACTCTGTTGAGAGTTAAACATAGAAAACTGTCGCTGTTTTGGGGTTTTAAGTGTTTTCTTATGCAAGTATACTGCAGAAATACACTGCAACAATGACCGACGAGGCAGACGACTTAACGCGCTTGCTATGTATTTACCCACAATGCAATGCAGGAACTAACTTTTCTTTTGTAGTCCCCTTCCTGTATTTGGTCCATGTAAAACAGGCTGAAACCTGCGTTTGTAGGTGGACCGAGTCTGCCTCTTTGCTCCGAATCAGAATTCGTTTGGCGCATTCACATTTCCCCAAACGAAGTGGACTTTCCAATGTGCCCTTAGTGTTATAGGTGGACACAGGGATTTTACAATCCCTGCAACAAATGAAGAGTTTAGGTTAGAAGGACGACATTAGCTGGACAGACAGAGCAGGTTCATATAACATCAGATAATACGGATACCAAACAATGTTGCAACATTTCTGGTAAATCTTAAAAAACCAGCCAAACCATCTGCTGATATGAGTCCGTTTTCACAACTACTTTACTCTGAAGTCCTAGACATCGAATGTTTGATTCCAGCCCACTGTATTGTGCGTCAGGTTTCTAAAGCCCTTTTATAGTCTTTTAAAAAAAGGTGGCTTTGATACAGTGATAGGAGGAAGAGACAGATGAAAATAACAAGAAGGAACAGACAGAGTGAAAGTGGGCACAGATGCGTATAAAAAGAGTTCATGCATGGTTGAATCTAAGTGACCTCAAGCTTGTTTATGTTGAAGAGCGCAGTAACATGCACTCGAGTGTATTTATACATGTGACTAAGTTTTACGATGTGCTCTTTTGTCTTTGTGATCAGATGTGCTGATGCTTTGTGCAACTAGCATTAACTTCAAAGTTTCTTTCCTTTTCCATCTCACAAAGTGATATTTTCATTGTTAAAAACCAGCCTATGTTGCAATAATAACAGCATCTCAGACTCAAAGCATCTCACTTCCAACCGGTGGAGAGAACAGGAAGTTGAAGTGAGGGTGGAGAGAGACGGAGGAAGTAGCTGACGCATATTTTCCAGCGCTTCGTACGAAGGAGGGGCTGTATTTGGAAGGGAGTGTGAGCAAGGGCACTCTGGTCTCTGAATATTTACAACAGCTCCTAATGAAGCTGGATCAGAAAAGATTCATTTCAACAACACAAACAAATAAAATTTCCAACTAAATGCCCAAAACAATCTGATTTTTAAGTGCATTCTGCAACTTTCTACCTCAACTCTGATTTCCTCAGGAAGACCCTCCTTCATCACTTCTACTCTACTTTACATAAAGTAACTCTGTGCTTTGTGTAATGCATAAAAATGAGGCATGTCCTTTAGGCATCCTGGCTGGCATCCTCCCTAAGAATATCTATGGCTAAGCTTCACAGTGCTGCCATATCCTGTGTTGCAACAGGAAACAGCCTAATTGCAGACCATCGTAGATGTGTATGCAAACGGACGGCGCTAAATATATCCGAGGCCATGCTGCTCTGGTGAAGCCAAAGAGTATGCGCTCCTTTCCCTTTTGCCGTTCTTTATTTCTAAAGCAGCGCTGCAGAGACAGAGCAGGCGTGCTTCACCAACCTTCAGCCAAACTCGCAGGCGAAGTGCGAGGGCAGAGACAAGCGAGCGCTATTCTTATCTCGTTCCAGGACCGAGGAACGCCCGCCAGCTATTCAAGTGCTTCAGCATCACACTGCTCACATCATTCTCCTTAAGTTGGTCAAGTGCTTCTCACTAAGAGCCTGTGACTGTTCAATGAAAACGTCCATTGTAGCGTGCAGAGTCGACACCGAAGAGTTTCTCTCAGAAAAGAATTAAAGATGAATGAAGAAAGTGAGAAAGTGGATCCGCTGGTGGAATAACGCCAGTATGTGCTGTAACACTAAGCTGTTTAGATCGACGATGATAAAACCTCTAACACACAAGCAAAACATTTGCTGTTTAATCTTCCTTGGTCTTTTGTCACAAGTGTTGGAAGTGAAAGAAATCCGCCAAATGAGAACAGCAGTTCAGTGAAGTGACCTTCAAATAAATCACAAGATTGCCCCAAAGCATACCTTAATTTGTTGGGCTTTTTTCTTTGAATGTTATTTAAAATGTGACTTTCTTTTTGCGAGCAAATAAATGTGGACTTTACCATTATAAAGGGAGTGTTTGATTCCTTGAGGCAGTATAAATATTTTGTGTACAGTCTGTGGTTGAACCTGCAACATCTCTTCTGCCAGACTCTTTTAGAGTTTGTCTTAAAAGTAGCCTGAATAATTTGTATTTGCACCAAGATAAGGAATGCTAGCACTTAGAAACATACAACTAAATCCCATTAATAATCACCACTAAGTGGACTTTTATTCATACTAGTGAACAGAAATCCTTCCCTTCACTGATCCACCGTGCGGCTTTCTTCTATACAACGGTTTTATGATTTATATATTATGCAATTTTCTACAACTGGCGTTATGGAATAAATTTAGCTCTTCCTACGTCATTGTGTCTCATATCTGCTGCTGCTGCTGACAACATCTTGATACAGGGTAGATCAAAGCGAATAAGTAAATGTCAGGGCTCATCGACACCATCTTCACTGGAAATCCTGATGATGATGTTGCTGTTGGCACACATTCAGCCACTTCCTATGAAATCAGAACTGATGACTGTTCTACTGCGCAATCAGCATGAATCCTGAAGCTATGGCGCTCATCCTGTAGAGGTGCGTCCAGCCTTTCCAGGCTTTGTCAATGACAAGCTGTGTAAAGGTAATGGGGGGGATAGATTCATTCCAAAAAAGTAATAGAAATAGGAGTGAATGCTCATATCATTTGGTAATACAGCAACAAAATAGCCTACACTCCATTTAAATGATTTCTGCTCCTTTGTGTTGTTGAAAAAATGTTCCAAAACCTGTTTAGATTTTATTTAATGGCAAAATAACTGGGAGAATAACAGCAGTAGTGAAATGTTATTGAATATAAATCATTTACTTTCTCTTTGCTGTGATTTTATTTACCTCCGCCAGGGAGGTTATGTTTTTTGTTTGTCTGTCTGTCTGTCTGTGTGCAACATAACTCAAAAGGTTATGGATGGATTTTCATTACATTTTCAGGACTTGTTGGAAATGTGAAAAAGAAGAACTGATTTAATCTTGGTGGTGATCCGGATCACCGTTTGGACCCAGGAACTTTTTCAAGGCCTTGGCAGAGGTTTGCGCTCTCTGAGTGCTTTTCTTGTTCATATTGCTTCCATTAGTTTCACACTTCAAATAGAAAGCATCTTTGAAACTCCCAGACTGATTTGACCCACTAAGAAAAAACTGAATAATGATAATTTATAGCACATTTTCTGCGGTTGGGAATGTTGTAAAATTAAGCTCATTTAGCTGTGAAAATCTTAAATCATCAATAAATAATGAAACAAAGGATGAAATCTGCTTGTATAATCTGATAAAGCTTTAGTCCACATATTTGCCTAAGTAGGAAATTGGTTACGATTTTAGACATATGGCATGCAATCTAATCCTAATTTTATTATCTTACCCAAGACAAGAATCTAGGATGTGTTCGTACTGGGAACATAGGATAAACAAGCCGCTGTGAAAAGGCTTAGCTGATTTGTTGCTTCGTCAGCTTTCCTAAGATAGATAAATGATTAAACAGAAATGACTGGATAAGGCTTATATTTAACAGAGACGGCTGTAAGCCGTTTCTGAAACTAAAAAAGGCATGGAGTTATGTAATTCTTTGGACCCGGGCTTTCTACAGATTACAGTCTAACAGAGGTTAATTTTTTCTTCTTTTTTTTTCCTTTTTTTTTTTTTTGAGATGAACTTGTTCCTGATGCGTCTGTTTAAATGAGAATGTCATGAATTGTTGAGGTCAGGAACTCAATTTATTGAGCCAGCATTTAACAGCAGCTCCCATCGCACAAAGGGCAGCATTATATATATTAATCAGTAAACAACATTCCTTTTGAATTACAAGTCTTGTTCACAGAGTAACCACAGCTCGATGTACAACACTGGATGTTTTCAGCAACTTAAATTTGTTCAGTTTTGTCTTCATGCATTCTTCTTTCTGAGTTTAGCTTTGGCTAAATTTCTCCCTTCAACTTACAAATCAATAGCAGCATTTTGCCAAAACATTTTTAGCAGCACTGGCACTTCATTAACAAATTGATTCACCCATTTTTTGACTTTCTAACTGACCCACTTTAGCTAAACTGATGTGTTTGATATATTATTGCTTCATTCAGTAAAAAAATTAGCCTTTACGCTCCAAATCCTTTTCAACCTGATAATAATCTTAACAGCTTATTTAAGCTTAATTTGGTTGAAATAAAGAAATCAATGTACATCATATTGTGGAGAAGGAGGGTGCTCTGGGTTTAGAATGACTATGGATGAGATGGAAGCATGGATTCAGAGAAATGTGTCAAACTTTTGACATGATTTATTTAAGGACAGTTGTTCACATGCAGTGATGCAACCCCAGATGTTTAGATGTTAAACATCAGTAAAACATTCTGCAAGGTTTGGGTCAATCATCAGATCCCAATGCAATCAAACGCTCATCTTAAAATATTTCTGGCAGAAAGACGCTTAAATGTAATCTACCGAATAAGCAAAGGAGGACGTCCCACATTTGTTGATGCCATCGGTTTTTGTTTGGTTTTTTTTGGTGTGTTTTAAATGACAGATTTTCATCAACATAGTAAAACATTACAAGTTGTTTAACGTTAAATTAATAAGTGTGTTTACATTTGAGTGTCTGACAAAGAAGACACATTAAAAACCACCATGTGTTTGAGTTAAATGTCTTTTAGGTTTTGGGTTGTTTTGGGAATAAATTGTGTCTCCCTTGTTGAAACAAAAAGACAAATAAGACAACAAATATGCAAATTCATTATTTCAATACTTTATAGTTTAATTCAAGGACATCTGTGTGACATCTGCGTACGCACACTTTGTGTCCGACTGTCTACCTCAGGGTTGTTCAACTCGGTCCTACGAGGTCCGCAATCCAGCAGGGTTCCCATGAGTTTCTGCTTTAACACACCTGAATCAAATCAAATAGATCTTACAGCCTATCAGGTTCTGCGCAAAGACTCATTATTTGAGTAAGCTGTGTCGGAGCAAGTATACATAGAAAACCTGGTGGAATGTGGACCTTGTAGGGTCTGGTTGAATACCCCTGGTCTACCTGAATAACTGTAGATCCAATAAAAACTGATGGAACAAATGGAATTAATATCTTTAATTTAGTGCATGTATTTTTAACTAAACCTGATCCAAGCTGTACTGGCAGGAAAATGGGTAAGTGGGATTATGGAGGTGTGACCGGTTGGGTATGCAAATAGACTATTAGCTTATAAAAGAAATCCTTCCAGGTCTGGAGGCATAGCGTAGTGGACAGTGTGGAACTGTCAACAACAAATGACTCGTGGCTCTGTTGTATTTCCACATATGTAAAGCACTTGACAATCAGCCTGTTTGAAGTGGCAAATGGAGTATAAATACATATATATTAAGCGTATTAGGTGATTTTCAAATACTGAATCAACACAACATCCTCAGGCTTGGAAAGGAACACATACAGACATGTCTACAAAAGAGATTTTAGCAAATATAGCTACTATCTTTGCATGCAAAATTGGAAAAAATCCCTCCCATTTACAACCTTTTTAATATTCAAATTACCTAGTAATGATAAATATAATTTTACGGCAACAAAAAAAGTAAACAAAGTTTAAATGTATAGACGTGAATATGTAGGTACATCAGTTTATAAATGAATAAAGTCAGCCAGAGAAAACAAAAACAAACCAACAACACAAATCACCTCCGCAAATAAATCAATATACCTCCACTGTTACCTCTATAAACCATTATGTTCTTCACTAAACAAATAAATAAATATGTATCTCTAATCAAGAAGAATCCCTGGTGTCTGCCTGTTCACAAAACGTTTTAAATGCTGTCTAAATGTAATCTTATA
Organism: Telmatherina bonti; assembly: GCF_933228915.1. Taxonomy (NCBI): domain Eukaryota; kingdom Metazoa; phylum Chordata; class Actinopteri; order Atheriniformes; family Telmatherinidae; genus Telmatherina; species Telmatherina bonti. The sequence continues at coordinate 13,500,594 of NC_136619.1, read as the reverse complement.
AAGTCATATTATTTAGCTTTATCCATGCACCGATCCTAGGGATGGAGAGGGGGGGACAACATTTTAAAGCCCTTTTTTCTTGTATTATTGCCAAGTCTACTAGTCTACTAGTTTACCCAGGTGTAGTCTCAATTATTGGATACCATGCAACCATATGAATTTCAGATTCAGTGGAATATTAATTAACAAAGTGACTGATTTTAATAAACGCCTGTTTCCAAAAATGTAATTTTTTTTTTTTTGACATTCCCAAACAATATACAACATACCTGCTGCTCATTATTACATTTAAAACATGTGTCTGATGTGTATTATTGATGTGATGTGTATTTTTATTGCGCTTATTTAATTCAACAGATTTAGTATATCTTTGCATCAGCCAGTTAGATTATAACCACTGACAAAGTTTGCACATTTTATTAATCAGTTTCCTATTACTGAATCAAAACTACTTTCATAAAACTGACATAGTGGGGCCTTTCTTTTGTAAATATGTCAACAGTGTGCGAAGATAATGTGAGATGAGTTTCAGGTGGCTTTCTCTGGCCACGCTCATCTTCCGCTATGTTTCTGCTTAGTTGCCTTTCCTAGTCTGCTGGCAAGTCTTTGCATTTTTTATCCTCCTTTTGCCTTTTGGGTTTTGGGATACTTAACTGCAATCTTAGAAGTGCATTACTATCAACTAGTGGATTGGAGTGTACTGAGATATACACAGCTGTCTCTGAAGATGACTGAACTGACTGAAAATGTCTCACGTCTCATGTTGTCATCAGCAAAACTGATTAAAATTGAATCACAATATAATTTAGAGATCATTTCACCTAGCCTTAATTAAAGCAAAAAAAAAAAAAAAAAGCAATATGTAAGATCGTGAATTTAATGTAACGCAGCTTCAGCTGGAGATGCATCAGAGTCATCATAACAACCCCTGCTGCTGAGCTACATGAAAAATGAGCACAAGTGTGTGCCAAAAAGACCACAACAGTGATCTAGGATGTAGGAATCAATCAGTACAGATGCAGAGATGGTGCGGGCAGTGATGCAACATCCTTACATATCTAATAAGGCTTTGTTTTGTCATATCATCTTCAGTTGGATGAGTTGTCTCCCATCACATAAAGCACTTACTACTGAGACTCCCTATGCTCCAGTGATTACATGACTCTAGCAGACAGCGTTGATGCCAGGGCTGAAAAAAAATGTTTCTGCAAGAGTTTTCATGAAATGTCTGTTAAGCCATTATTTATTTACCACGAAACTTAAATAATCCATCAGACATGAAGAAAAAACCACCAGTAGCAGTTTTTCAGGGTTTTGGCACTTTACACATTGTGTCACGTCAAAGTCCAGGCCTTAATCTGAAATGCATGTTGTGGGACTTCAGGAGATCAGAGCAGAGACAAATACCAACAAAGCTCAATGAACAATACTCCTCCATGACAATGAAAGTGACTGACAACAACAGAAACTCACAGCACCAAGCAGTAATCTAATGAATCTGGGCGTGTAGTTCATTTTTCACACTGCTTATGCATTTTTAGCTTAAAAAAATAATAGTAACGCAATGTATTATATCATGTGACGTACAGAGGTGAATGTGTCCCTAATTCTTAAGACCAAATGATTTCGTATTGTGTTTTAATTACTTTCAATTATGTGTGTTTTATTTCTTTTTTAATGTGCAGAACAGAACAGAAAGTTTGTGGCACATTAAAACAAGGACATCCAGAGGACTAAACTGGATGGGTAATGCCAAGAAATGTTGCATCTTGATTTGGTCAAACTGCGCTTTAATTCAAGCAAAATCAACCGCCTGGACACACACTGCAAGCTCGTGGGCATTACTTCATAACATGACCAAAAGCAAGAAGAAGAAACCTGGGAATTTTCAGTCCTGGGTTTCTGATGTTACTTCAGAAAATCTTGATTCTATTTTCACAACAATCTGTCCAATACAAGCACCAGTAGAGGCAGCGAGCTCTGTGCACCGAACGAGTCAGGAGTGCAGAGTTTTAAGATCTGGAAATTACGTAGTGAGTCTTCAAAGGCACTGCACACACAGACATCGCCTTTCTTCAAACCATTGAACATAATTTAAACAAATTTCAGTGACTTGCTACTTTTTTTTCCTTCCTCTTTTTATTCTTTGATATTATTGTAAAACTGACCTGCAGAAACTCATTCTCCTCTTTTTTCTCATGACATCCATCAGCAACAGGCAACTGAGGTTTTCTGGGTTGAGGATGTTTTTAAACATTCATCCGACTCTAAAAATGCTGACCAACACAACTACAGAGTTAAAGTAACAACCAACAGCTGCACCACTGGGATTTCTTCATCAGATCACATCCAGAGAGCTCTCCGTAGGCATCTGTGTTTACTGTTCACAAAACTATAACACTTGCTGTGTTCCTCACCTTTACAACTCCTCATTAAATGTACAGAATACATGTATGGAGTACAGCAGGGGTGCCCAAGTCCAGTCCTCGAGATCTACCATTCTGCAACCTTTAGATGCAACCCCTGTCCAGCACAGCTGGGTCAAATAGCTGAATTCTTCTTCTGCATGTCATTCAGCTCTGCAGAGCCCTGCTGATGAGCCACTTATTTGATTCCGGTGTGTTGGAGAAGGGTTGCACCTAAAAACAGCAGGATGGTAGATCTCAAGGACCGGACTTGGGCACCCCTGGAGTACAGGATAGGTCATGAGCTTCCGGCTAAAAAGTGACACCAATTGGTTTTTTTTGTGTGTCTGAAATAAAAGGCAACACACGGTACTCGGCACACCTCTGAAATAATCAGTGACAGGGTGCAACAACAGCTTAATCTGCAGCAGCTTTGCGAAAGGCAGAAGTGCGGTTCGCACGTGACCTTTTAGAAACATCAATCTTTCAGAAAAATCCATTTTTTTCTATATTCAGTTTAAAAGACAATGATGCAGTACTGAGCTGTCAACACATTTTATTTGTGTTATGAATGTGGTCCCATTTATTACACACTCATTCACAACAGTCTGTGCACAGTGGTAAATATTCAATGGTCTTAAACCTGCTAAATACCCCCCCCCACTGCTCCTGTGTAGGGGGGTGTGGGTAAGAAGCTCTTGTAAAGTAGAGCTTAACACAAACATAATACATGCAGGAGGAAATTCAGTCCTCTAAAAATATTATTATATGATAACTAATTTAATTTCAAGTCACATTTTTTCAAGAGTATAAAAGAAGAAAGAAGCCTTGCATTGTTAAGAGAGACTAAAGTGGTTAAGTCTTTATATTTCCACAGGAAAAGGCAAACATATCATACCAAACTCAATCTTATGAATTAATACTTGAGCAATTTATTAGACACAGCCATACTGTAAACATAAACGCTTTGCAGAATCTAACTGTAGGCAACAATAACACACTTAAAAAAAAACAAATATCATAAACTGATTCTTCTTCCTTTGCAGTAGATTGAAGGAGCTCTAAATAAATCTAATCCACAGCAGTGTATTTTATCCAAACTGGATGGAAAACAGAGCGGCACACCAGTAACAAACCTCTCCCACTGCTGTGTGACTGACAGACAGGTGGGCAGACAGGAGACGGCCCGCTTCTCTGACGTAACGTGTGACAAGATTGGGCTCGCCGCTGATGAGATTACAGAAGCAGGGAGTGGAAGAAAGAAAGGAAAAGGGAGAAAGAAGAACCCGCCCACCAATCTCAAACCCCCCCCCCGTCCCCGATCTCCTCCAGCCCTCTTTGAGCTCTGGGAGGCTGCTGGCCTAGAGAAAACAGAGGGGAGGAAGGGTAGTGACGGCTGCTTATTGTTTGAGCCCTGTGTGCTGCGGTTCCAGTCCCAGCACACACTCATTCGGGCCTGGCTATTTATATCCTCTCATATCCATGCAGGCGAAGGCAGGCTGCAGTTGTTTCGTTGGCTGCATATATTATGGAGACAGCACTGAAGTGCCTGCCTGCTGTGAGTTTGTCTATTTGTGCTTCTTTTCTTGCAGGATTTCCCTTTTTATAATTAGACCACATTTGATTTCAAGAATTGTATACTGTTTTTTTTTTTTTTTTTTAAGACATGCACAAATAGAAAAAAAATCATTTAAATGGAATTATCTAGCTAAGAATTAGTAATGCCAACAGTCCAGCCACTGACGCCAAACACAGTGGTCCATTTATGTGTCATTTCAAATAAATGGAACTTAGTAAAAGACAAGTGTGGTCAAAATAAAAGCTGCTGAAACTGAGAAATGTTGTGTGTTTGTCACTGGATCCAACATGAAGCAGCTAAACAACACTACTTTTTATTATTTTCAAATTATAGATACATACAAAACATGCTTAGCTCTAAAAACACAGAAGAAGAAAGAACATACTTTCTTCTGATGGGACAACCACTCAGTTTTTCACCATTTTAGGAGTAATGTGACCTACTTAGTTTTTTGTTTGTTTTTTTTTTATCCGTATGCTTACTGTACCGAATAAAACGCTAGAGTCACTAATAGACCATTTAAATAAATAAATGTGCAGTTAAATTGAGAAGTAAAAGCGCAGTGTGGTTGCATCTGTTAGCATCGTCTTTAAAGAAGCTGTTTAATCACAACTACCTTTACTTTGGGTGTATTCACACCAGAATATTCTACTAGACTCGACTGGAGACTTGGTTCGGTTGGAGGAGCGACGTTCTTCCACACAGAATCTGCGTTCATGCTGCACTACTCAAACGGATCGGACCTTTTAAATTATGCATCAGAGTCCTCGCTAGATGCGGCGCTGCATCATGAATTACTGAAGAAAAAGAGGAGACACACAGCAAAGAAGAAAACGAGTTAATCTCTATGTTGAACAGGAAAACTTATGTTTCCACCAAGATGAAAGTAAAATATGGATCAGAACTTCTACTGAATTCTTCCACTTGTGACCGTGAAACGTTTCACCCAACAGAGCTGCCAAGTGTCCCATTCATGTGTAAGTTTTGGATGTGTTTACCCAAAACACCCTGTGCTGAACCCACAAATAAAAAAAGTGGGATGAAGAAGACAACCTAGCAGAATGATTAGCCAGGACCAAAAGCACCGTTACAGAGTGTGAGATTTACTCATTTGGTTTGAAATGAAGAATTAGGAAACATCTGTTGTTTCATGAAGATGAAAATGGACAAAGCCTGGACAAGACTTGCTCAAAATGTAAGTTATTTAAAGCTAAAATAAAATAAAATGGTGATACATAGGGTTATTATGATATTTTTCTTATTATCATTTTGTGTGTGTGTGTGTGTGTGTGTGTGTGTGTGTGTGTGTGTGTGTGTGTGTGTGTGTGTGTGTGTGTGTGTGTGTGTGTGTGTGTGTGTCTGTCCATTAACTCATTGGCTGCCAGGCATTTTATTAGAGAAGCCCGTACGTTTTGGAGAATTCTGGCTCCTCTTTCAGGACTGTGGAATCAACAACTTCCAAAAAGTTGTTGATTAAAAAAACATCAAACATCTGGAATTTGAGAAAGAATCCACCTCTGTAAAGTGGTGCAAAATATTTGACAGTGGATGTGAGACTGAAAGCTCTGCTACAAAAGACCAGCAAAGCTTCATTCAGTCATGAGCGCTAGCGGCTCTCCTGCTGGTAATGTAACAGCTGTACCCAAAAAGCAAAACAAAAAAAAACATCAAAACAATGGAAAACAAAAACACGGGGAGAAGCGCTTGTTGACAAGGCTGTCTAAGACACAAGGAGATAAGGCACCAAGCTAATCTCATGCTTGTGCTTTTTAGAACCAACTGAGAAAGTAAGAGGTTCAGAAGTGTTTGTGGGTGTTTTGGGAGGCGACTAAACATGCTCGCCTCTGTCCATTAATTATTTGATAAGCGTGAGATGCAGAGGAGAGCTCACACTGCTCTCGTACGGCGGTGCACAGGAATGGGATGACTGAAGGCGACTCATTTCTGAGTGTGAAAGGATTTGTTTGTGCAGATAAAAGTAGGATGCTTCCAATATGGTGATGAAAAGTTTGGGATGCAGCCTGAAGGGGATTTTGAGAAGGGAACAGCTCTCACTGACAACATGCACACAACCCAAAAACAAACAAGCAAGCACCAAAAAAAAAAAAAAAGCACAAACAATATTAATACATGCTGCCACTTGAGTATGTTTACATGATCTTCAGCCATGACTTTAGTCTACGCCGTCTGTTGGATGTGCACAGGCATAAAAAAGTGGCCTTAACGTCCCAGGAGATGAACTAACGACTAGGGAAGAAGGCAGAACACCGCCTGCTGGTGCTGCTGCTTTCATTGCTTCTCCTCCTCTATTGATGGCAAAGCATGACAACTCCTCCATTCAGAACAGAGGAGGAGATGAGGAGGCAAAGCACGAGGATGGTGACACAAAGAATCTCATTAGAGGCAGCCACAGCGGGGTGCTGGTACAATATGGCAGCAGCTTTAGCAGCAACTGCAGCTCCAAATCTCTTTAATAAAAGACACATTCAGTGGCAGCAGCACTGACAGCATGGAGAAAAATCAAACTCAGTGGACTAAAAAGAAGGGAGTTAGAAGGAGAGAGCTGCATGGGGGGGAGCGAGGAAGGAAAAAGCTACAGAAAAAACAAAAAAAGAAAAATTGAATTGCAAATGACATTGGACTACTATGACCGACTCAGAACAGAGATTACAGATTACCTGCACTGTAAATAATCCCGAAATGAGGAAAAAAAAAAAAAGACTCAGCCATTGCAGCCAGCACAAAGAAGGCACATGCACACAAACACACACATAAGAGGGATTGGGATGAATAAATGTAAACAAATGTAAACAAATAAGATGAAGCCATTGTACGGTGATTCAATCTGCAGCAACTAAACTACCATATAAGCAGGGCTTGGCTTTAAACACCAAAAATAAATCACAATCATTTCCCAGATTTTTCTGAGCCTCTGAGATGATGAAACAACACACCTAGAGACATTTGGAAGTGCATGAGAGGGGAAAAAAAAAGGTGCTCACAGATGGAGAGGAGGACACAGATCAGGCAAGCAAGGGCATGGCAAGGACGACGAGTCAGGAGCACGCGTGGCTGCTGGGTGGAAAAGACAGGAGACAGGCATCAAAGTGCTGAAGACTGCCTGGTAACTTGGCAGAAGTGTGTATCTGTGCTCCTTAATCTAACCAGCAGTCATCTGTTGGTTCTAATGCCAACAATGAATAATACAGGCTCCACCCATCTATGCCAGAACGTTGAATTATTAATTCACGACCACAGACTTGCATTAGCACGCGCTGTGGGGAATAGGCACATTTGCCTTCTCAGACTGTACAAAATGTCTGTGTTCACACACAGAAAGTGTCGGTGTGCACAGAGTGTGACACATATCCATGCAGCTGCAGAGAGTGAAGCTGCTCTTCGTCTCTCAAGTGTCTGGCACGCTACTCAGAATCATCCCCAAAGATGAGATGCTGATATATTTTCACACTTCAAAACAGCAATGACGGTGGCTTAGGTGGAATAAACATTGTTACTCACATTTAACTGTCATGTTAGATCATCCATAAAGGCTCAATGAGTAATATTTTTAAAAAAAAACATTCATGCAACACCGGGCACGGCTGGTTTGTTTGAATTCACCAACAGGCTGATCCAAAGTGACGCTGAAACATTAGAAAACAAGACGCTACAGACAAACATCTTTAAAATCTTGGCTAAACAAACACACTAGTGTTATCCGACTCCATATTTTCAGTGGAAGGTGTAAACAATCAGCTTCAAAATATTAATTAAAATAACCATGTAACAATCGTTGTTAATGCAGCTACAATAGAACAACCCAGGAGACCATATTAACTAGGTCAATGGTTTTTTTTCATAGGCTTGATTAGGAACTGTAGCCTAATTTCCTCAAAGAAGAACTGGCACATGTAAATCAGCACAATGCTTCTTTGACTGTGTGCGATACATTTAGCATACTGGACATAGCAGCCGTCCTGAGGCACAAAACACAACACTTTGGTTACAGCACACAGTACAAACGCAGCTCCCACCTCCTTAAACATCTACTGCAGCAGCCAACTAACCAGAAAATCCGATTCCTTTAGGCTCCACACACCTCTTGATCAAAGCTGAAAAAAACAACAACTTATACATCCACAGAGAAAAGCCAGCCAACACAGCTTACCAAACACTATTATTATTATTATCATCAGGCAGGAAAACAAAGTTAAAAGATAAAGGCCGGATGAGAAGAAACCGCTTAACAAATCTGTGGTCTAAATGTACAAGCAGATGTGTTTAAGTTTGTGTGACTTCTACAGGATAATGTGTAGGCCGAGTCTGCATATCCAGCATCCCCTTCTCACCTATGCATAACACATCAGGTGATATGGAGAGGATCACGGTGTGGGTGAGAAAACCCACAAGGCCGGAGACACACAAGAGGTAGCACAGAGGAGTTCCTGCTAATGCGGAGCCAATGTTTGCAGAGGCAGCAACTGGAGAGAGCAGGGCTCAGGGATTTCTTCAGTAAACTCATGAAAGCTTGACACACTGCATGTGATGATAACCCCGTTCACTCACAGCCCAGGGACAAACACAAAGCCTTCAACAGTAGCCTGTGTAAACAAAGCTGGGCAGCTTGGACTTGCGTTGAGTGGATCTTAAAATACGAGGCAGCTACAGCATTTAGTGTTTCACACAGCACTCTGGCCCCGTTATTTAAAGCACCAAAGCAGAGATTCTCTGTGTGACGTAGAGTACATAAATCCAACATTAAATATGAAAATGGAAAGTGGAAAACATATCAGGAAAAGAACACAAGAACACTCTTTCTCCAGAGAATTACTTGTTTAAATATGCACTGGCTCATCCTGTGATTTTCTGGACTACGCATGATGCGGACATTTGCATTCGCACACGCAGCCTTTCTGGAACATGTGAAAACAGTTTAACACGTGTAGGATCTCGTAGTTTGCATGAATTTGCTTGTTCAAATTGAAGCGACCAAAGAACTCGGGCTGTGAAGATATGCTTTAATCCAGATTTGATTCGATTCCGATTTTTTTGGGTGCCGATTCAATTTAAATTGAGATTCTCACAATTCTTTGATATTGCTGATTTTTGTAGATTAAAAACAAAAAATAAATGTATAAAACGTTTTTTATTTCAAATAGGAAAAAACAAAGTAGCCAGACAATCATTCTGCTGCTATAATGGCCAAGAAAAAAAGTAAAAAGATCAATAAAAACAATAAAAATGACAAAAATCGATTTTTTTTAACCAAAAAAAAAAAAAAATCTATTTTAAAATAGTGAAGCAAAAAAAAAAAAAAAAATCCCTATTTTCGATTTTTCCATTCAATTTTCCCACCCCTACAGAGAACGTGCCTTTTATTTATTCTAAAGACAAAATGTTTTGTCCAATTGGTTTTCAGGTCTGTTCAGACCTGGACTTTTTACATGAACAAGTTGTTCGGATCATGACGTGTGTTTATATGCAACACATGTTTAAACAGAATCAGACATTTTTCCATGCCAAAATTGTATTTCTCTCTGATTTTTGGAAGAAATAGATGAACAGCCAATTATTTTTTATTTAAAACAACCCCAGTGTGTGTGTGTGTGTGTGTGTGTGTGTGTGTGTGTGTGTGTGTGTGTAAACCATCATTGTCTAGGCATTTAAAAACATCACTGAAATACAGTCTAAAGTCCAACAGCATGCTATTAAATCTATAAATGCTTACAAGGGTAAATATATTTCAGGTAAAAGGCATCTGTCTGTTAATTATATGCTGGTTTAGATGATTACCTAATTAAATAACAATCAAAATGATTGCTTATTGACTTTCTCAAGTGAAATTTTCAGCACTTAATTTTAATTTCCATTAAAAAAGATGGATGCATTTAGCAGGAAGGAGCAACACAGAATGCACTGAGCAAACATCTTTGACTTCACATCGCAGCTTGACAAAGAACCTGAGAAATATACCGGCACTGGTGCATAATGACATGACCAGACACATAAGAAGCCAGGGGTAGCCCAGGAACATTGCAGCTCTGATTACACCGATAACAATACACAGTTCTACATCGGCCTTGCTGAGCTAAATGCATGAAACATAACTGGAATTACTAATGAAAATAATCTACCACCAAATATTTGTTCATTTTCTTCGAGTTATGAATGAAACAAGAAGCGGAGTGTTATTTATGCTGGATGATTGGGACATTCTTGCTTTCCCATGAGACTCCACAAGAAGCTATGCAGAAACTTGAGACGAGTAGCTTTATTTTCCTTCGACGCCGACCCCGCCGCATCAGCAAAAATAGCTGATGATCTGCGTGTACGAGTTACTGGACATGTGTGTGCTGAACAGTCGTTAAGAAACCTGCAAATGTAAAAGATGACGTAACAAAGACATTCTTGTCTGAGGATGTCTGAAGATGAGCAAGGCGATACTTGACAAAGCTGTGGTGATTAGGAGTTTCTGGCAGTTTAATGACCCGAGTCACACGATGGCATGAGGTGTTTACCAAATTACTGCATTCATTTCAAAACCTGCCAAGGGGGACGACACGGGGAAGAAAAGCAAAAAACAATATTAATGTTACTGATGAAGAGCAATTGCCATGATGATATAGAGCTCAATTATTCCGTCGGCGTATACAAGCTAAGCATTTCCTTTTAGGTTTTTCTTGAACATGTTGGGTGTTATACTGGCTCTCCTGCTGCTCATACTGGATGGATTCTGGTGAAATCGGCATTAGATTTGAGCACCAAAATAAAAACAGAAATCCTAAAACTGCATTAATTTAACTGTTGCTCCAATGTTTACTGGTGCTATTGGGCCCTGGCCAGTTGATGAGCTTGATTTTCTTCTCTTTGCTTTGACAGTGGTCCCATTGAGGAGTGCTGCCAACCAGCAGTAGCTGTAACTGTGCAACATTTTCTGGGTAGTTTGGTCTGCTTAGGTGAAGTGTGACATCAAACCAAATCAAAATGCGTCATTTTTCCTGAACTCATCACTCAGTCGAACCAAGTTCCCTGACTATGATGGTTCAAGCGTGCTTTTACTGACACATATTTGTAGCAGGACTTCCAAAAAAGAAATGTCTGAAAGACAAACTGATTTACAGCATTTTTTAGCACCCTCAGGGACCAAAAGCCAGCTTTAGCTGCCACCTTCATTCAAATTATTGAAAAGCAATAAAAGAATAAAGTATTTTACCATCTCTGGGGCGTGTGAGTTATGATGTTGTGACCACTATAATTTTATGCTCCTCCGATTGCTGTGTATAAAAAAAATGGTTAAAAGGTCATCTATAAGTCAAACCCTTGGGAAATCATTTCAGTAAGTCATCTGATTTGTATCAGAAACGTAGCCAAATGCAAACCGCGCAGATCCTCTGCCTTGATCTATTGCTCAACAATGTCAGGACAAAAACATAGCCTGAAGTAAATTCTACACACTGACACGATGAAGTAAAATCTTCCCTCAATTGACAAACAAGTGTCAAAGTAACCACGATTCAGTTCTCCTAGGTTTCCTGTACTCTGTGAGAACATGAAAGCAGAGGCATTTCCTGTACCTTTGAAGAGCAACTCATGACTCAACCGTGTAAAAACGGCTCTGAAGTGTATTGCAAAGCAAATAAGGAGAGGAAGTACATGAGAGGCTCCCTGCTGAGGGAGGATATATTGTCAGGATCATCAATGATTCATCCAGTCACAATAACATCAGCCTTGATATCTCTATAAATGGAGAAAATAAGCTCAGCTTCACACCAACTGCGCTGCTTCCTCTGTACTTCCCCATATTGACCAGAGCATGAAACGCAACGCTGATCAGAACACAGGTGTGAGATGGCAGACTGATCAGACACAGAGTAACCACAAAAAGACCCAAATATAGAGCAGAACTTCCCAAAGGTTTACTTCTTTACTTCTTCAGATATAAGTTTATTTCCAAAACAGAAAAAAAAACAAAAAAAAACTTAATGTTTCACTAAATTTTCTGGTCATGTCAGAATAACGAGGTTTAGAAAATCTGGAGAAAAAAAAAAAAAAAAAGAACAAACAAACTACAAAGTCCAATTTTGGCCCAATAATGTGTCATTTCATCAAAACAGAAATGTTAAATGTGGAAGTGATAAAATATTTATACAGCTATCTACATAGGACACATACAGCAAGCATTAGGCCTGCACGATTATGACCAAAAAAATAATCACGATTATTTTGAGCAATATTGTAATCACGATTATTGATCACGATCATTCATTGTGTCTGGAAAAACATGTATTTTTATTGCACCACTTGTAAACAACCGACCAGGCAACTCTACACACACACACACACACACACACACACACGTATATACTTATCTATGTGCGTGTGTGCGTGTCCATGTGTATATATAGCACTTCCTCTCTATTTACTTGACATTTTTCATACAGCGCAGGCAACGCCCCTTTGGAGAAATAATTACACAAAGGTATTTCATATTTCTTATCCAGTGTTTTGATGCCGCTGTATTTTCCATTGTCGACATGACTTGATCTCATCAGTCTAAAACTTGTTACATCCTCCACGAGAAGCTTCGTCTGAAGCCGGGAGGGATCAATGCAGGCGGCAATGTCTGCTTTTTGTGCAATTAAGCTGGTTGTTTCATTTTTAACGAGCAACGTCGTCCGAGGCAGGGCAGGTTTGTGTATTTTAACGCCACTTGCTGTAAAAATGTTTGTATTTTTACCACCTCAATCAGCTGTTTAATCAAAACAGTCCATTTTACCTGCAACAAGAAAAATGTGGAAGCGGGTGTTAACCACGCCCACCTCAAATGTTCAACCAATCCAACGATATTCAACTGGCTGCTGGTAAAAGGTGCACGCGCTTGGTATTTAGGCAGCTTAATGAAGCCTTAATCACACGTTCGCCCCCTGGTGGTTGGCAGACTACTGGTTGAGAATCTGAGTGATCACAGACACATGCAGCAGAGCTCGCATTTTGAATGTAAATATCGTTGACGATTAGGTTTATTTAATTGTGGCCACCAAAATCGTGATCAATATCAAAATCTGATAAATTGTGCAGCCCTAACTGGCACCAGCAGCTCCAGTGCTCTGTCTACACAGGAGGGAAATTCAGGTGTGGCACTACTAACACAAGTGCTAGATACACTTTAAAGGTGGGGAATCAATAATAAAAAGTTAATAAAACATTTAACTAACAACCGACTGAGAAATTAGATTTCAAATTCAGCACGACTTACTTGGAAAGTTTTGGCAGCATTAAAGCCTCCGTTTCTGAGCTGCTCTTCATGATTCTGCTAAAAGAGGAAGCGTCCAACTGTTTCCCTCAGCAAACACTTCTCCTTTTCCTCATCAATTCAAATCAGCTCTTCCAAAACACACACTGATGTCATACCGCTCACCTGTCATTTAAAGTAAGCAGATTAGTGGCTGCAGCGCCTTGAGAGCCGACAACAAAGCCTGCAGGGGTGCCAAAAGCCCACAACGGTGCAGTTTTTATAGACTCATTTACCAAACACAAATAATAATAGTCTTTAACATTTCCAATACAAGACTAGCTTTGTTACACATTTGTCATAATTGTTCCCAACGTGCAACTGCACAATGGTCAAAGGAAGGGGAAAATGAATGACTGGATGTAGTCAATAGGATGCCACTACCTTTCCAGCAGCAACACTTAAATTGTGAAGCTGCCTGAGATTGCAGTTTCTAGAGGGGTTTTAAAAGTTGGATCACCACTTTCCTATTGTCAAGTGGTTTCCTGAAGGAATTCTCTGTGGGTGCAATGAAACACTGAGGCATGAGTCAGGCCCGCAGCGCTCCTCACTGCCTACATTGTGCAGCCAGACAGAGGGTGTGGCGGCAAGAGCCTCCCGCTTGTCAAGGAGCTGTCCGGCCGCTGCCCAGATGGAGGAGCCGAGCTGAGTTTGTGCTCAAGATTTCAGCCACAATACCGCCATTCTGCAGAGCGGCACGATCGCTTGGGAGGGAGGAAATGTGAGAGGGATGCCTCTGTCACGTCACAGCAGGTGGGGTACACAGAAGATGAGACAGGAATGAAGGAGCGGCAGAAATATCCTTCATGACCTTCCTTAGTTTTCCTCTTAGAACAGATTTTTTTTTTTTTTAAACACACAGTCTTGTGAAAATGAACCGAACATTGGGTATAAATAAAAAAACTGAAACAACTAGTTTATTGACAGAATAGTCTAATTAAATGCCAGATATAATAAAAGCAATTATTTTGACACAGGACTGATCGATTTAATTGTTAATAAAGGAAATATCATGATAACATTTTTTGCCAAACCTCTCGGTAGCACAGCTGTAATGTCAGAAAAAAAAAAGAAAATACACAATTCTGACATTTTATGCATCAGAAAATAACATATGAATGTCAGGTGCTTTCCAGGTTTTAAAATTATGCTAAAAAATTCAGATAAGCAACAGTGCATTACACTGTTTCCTTATTTACTGTATACAATAATAAGCTAACGTGAATATGCAACGCTCATTCATTTCCTTAGTCCAATTAAGGTTTGTGGGGACCTGGAGCCTATCTCTGCATTGGGTACACCCTGGACTGGTTGCCAGTCCATCACAGGGCCATGGGAAAAATTTTTACTTAATATACTAGTTGAGTAGGGCTGGGCAATATACCTCATTTTATATCCACATAACGATATAAAATTGTTTGTGTAATTTTGTGTCAGTCATCAGTTACGTGTCAGATGCGCTTGGCAACGGCAGCAGTGATCTCCTTCTCCTTCTGATGGAACTATGGCCATATGGCGTTTCACGGGGAAAAGCCTGTTGCAGCGTTTACGTCTCTAGTTTATTTATTATAAGCGCTTTCGCCACCATTTGACGCTGCTTTTGCTCGTTGACTTTGTTCTTTATTCTGTACTCTTTATCCTGATTCTTGCGCAGGAGATAAAATGAGTTAGTTGTGTCAGAGTCCGTTGTTGGGACTGTGAGCTAGTCTGTTGTCGGTTCCACGTCGGTCTTTTTACATCCAAACCACATCCATGCGACAGAAATTTCCCCTCTTTTATGAACAACCTCATCGGTTTGGGTCGGCTGGTCATCTTTTAGTGAATTATCCTGCTCTGAAACGCATCTGCTACCATCTTTCTCTGTTTGTTTATTTCTTGCAGCATGCATGTCGTAAAGCACATCTTGACATAAAATACTGCAGTAAAGCACCTTATTGTGGCGTAAACGATGGAGCCTCATATGAAACGATACACATTTTCTATCGTCCAAACGATATATATCGGCATGTCGCACAGCCCTAAAGATAAGCATACAAATCATCAAACCATTTTAGCAACAAAACAATAAGTTACTTGTTTTCTGGATGACATCCTCAGTCTCACATCCATGGAGGAATTTTGGTCTTCTCTTCTTTACATCGTTGCTTTTCAGTTCATTGATGTTTGCAGCATTTAGTTTATGCTCAACTCTCTGAAATTCCCGCCACAGTATTTCAGTCAGCTCGAAGTGACTTCTCGGTCACTGCAACACCTTGACTCTTATCTTTATCAACCATTCTGGTGATGATTTGCTGCTGTACTTTGGATCATTGTCCTGCTGCATGACCCAGTTTTGGCCGAGCTTAAGCTGGAGGACAGATGGCTTTACATTGATGCTATATCATTACATATAGAGGAGTTTCACATTGTCACTCCAAAGCGTCCGGATCCTTTTGCTGCAAGGCTATCCAAAATCATCACCCCCTGAGATCTTGTCGTTTGTTCAGAACTCCTCCCCCCAAAAAAATGAGGCCTTCTCCAAACAACCCCGAACAAGCGATACTGGTTCATCTTTTATCCACATACACTTTGATGGACTTTTACATTTAATGTTCTGAATGAGGCCTGCAGAGTGTGAGATGTAGCTCTTTAGCTTATTTTAATCTCTGAGAACTGAACTGTCTGAGCTTGGAGGGGATGTACTGGGATTTCCACTTCTGGGTAGACTCTTGGTTGTCTCGAATGTTTTCTCCCAGCAGAATGATTTAGTCAAAGCTGACATGGCTTCACAACTTTTCCAAGAATGACTGGCAGAAATTATTGATTCTGTAAGATCATTAACGTGGGCTTAACTCTTTCTTCTATTTGAAAAACCTGAATCCTCCAGAGCAACACTCTGCGAAATATTTCTGCTTTTATGAAGTGGTCACGACTTCGGACGCTCAGTTTATGAAGGGAGTTTGATTAGCAGCACCTGGCTGCAACTTACGCTTTTAATTACAATAGAAGCAGTGAGGGGGGTTTCACACACAGTGCAATATGCAAGGAGGTGGTGTTCATCACAGGTTTTTATTTTCTCATATTAAAACCTGATCAGAATGAGATTAGCAGCATCATGTCATAAAAGCCTTAGAATTAGAAGAAGTTTTCTTTGTCATATAATGTGGATTTTCGACTGTTAAGTGCCTAGGAAAACATAAATTTGGCCTTTTAGAAAACTGACATTTTTATTGTGTCCTTGTGCTCTTTTCTGACTAAACGTACAAAAAGTATTTAAGATTTACTGCAGTCCTAACTTATTTGTAAGTATCAGTATTTGCTTTACGGTTGCAGAAATAATCTCATTTAGGAATGTGACAATCAATCGTACCCCTAACAAATATCATCCACAAACAACAGCTGTGTCTGATATTCAGACTGTCCCCATCACCTTTCAACTGAGACAATGAAACCATTGTACATGTCACACACAAGTGTGTACAGTACTACTGTATGATGCACCCAACTGGTCTCAAAAGAGGAAGCAGTGCAGGTGCAGTGCAGCTCTACTGTCAGTTTCAATGTCCGTCACCTTTCCTATACTACTGGACCGTGGCAAGATTTTGCCACTTTGCATCTTGCAAGGTCCACAACAAAAATACACTACTATGATAGTGCATGCATCTAATCAGACACCATACTGTGTGCATAAACTCATGCTGCTTGCAGTCTTATCCGTTTTACAGCTAGTAACACTGGCTGCAGAAATGTAGACAGCCATGAAGTAAATGAAACTGGATGTAGAGTGACGATGCCTGCGGCCCGTCATGCAGGGTATATCTTATACCATCTGTGATGCCCTGTTGCTCATGAGTATCAGTATAGTGTTAATCTGCGCACCGGGGTCACCAATAAATCCCTCTTCTGTTATTGCGCTCGCTGATTAAAAAAAGACCCAAGATATAAGTGAGGGGGGGGACAAGCTAAACGTGCCCATTGTGCCGAGGTCAGCGGGCCCTTGGACAGGCTTCAAATGTGCAATGAGATGGTCAGTGTACAGACAGAGGAGCCATTACTTCCCTGCTGAGCACATAAGCCAGCCTCAAAGCTTAACATGAGACGGTTACAGAGCTCAGCTTCTTGCAGCAGATCGACCAGACAGCCCCCTCCCCAAGCAATCCTCTAACCCCCCCGATAAACTCATCACTAATTAGAGGAGAGCCAACACACAGCTTCTCCTGTGGACTTGTTCTGTCATCTCCAGCCCCTGTCAAGCGGCACCTTAACTGGACTATTTCAGTCCAACCATCAATCTGGGGGATGGATACTGGCAAAGGGAACAAAGTAGTCACTGGTTTCATTTGTGAACCTTTAGCCATCTTATTGAGTTCAGTTGAGTGGACTTGCACATTACACAAAAATGTGCCCTTAATGCAGTTAGTGCATTTTTTTGCACACATAATTTATAAAATACATAACAAACAACAAAAGCTGCGAATAAACCAGGTGCCAAGTGGAAGATTTTAGCTTAGAAGCAGCAGTTTTTCTCCAGTAGACACGGTAAACTCATTCTTAACATGTTCACCAAATTCCTCTGGGGATAATGACTGCCGAGGCCTCACACCACCAGATTTATCAGAATAAACCCAAGCTGCCATCATCAACGCTGTGCACTCACTTGACTAGCATGTGTGTTTTTGTTGTTGACTCTGCATCATCATTTAATTCTGTCAGCGCAATTCTGATGTAATTTCCCTGATTGACAATAAGTATCATCTCCAAACCATCACATGCCATTCTGAGAGCTTTTACTGAGTGGGAGCAACCAAGAAACAGTCAAAATGCCTCTCTTGCCACTCAGATGCTAAATCTGCAGTGATTCTTGTTCAGATTTCAATGCAAAATCAATTCACTGGTCAAACCTGCCGAGGTAGTCGGCTATTAAAATAGGCTACAAGATCTGGACAGATGATATAGATTTTGAGCTACTACAACACGCTAACATATCTGATAACAAGCACAATCACCAAGATAATAAACTAATCATAAGATTTGTTCGCTGAGAGCAACCCAGGGCTACGATTGAAACTGATTAGGTGTGCTACAAAGGAGAGCAGACGGACGCTCTTCACCTTCACTGCATGGGAATACTACGCAGAGTAACATTACACCACAGAGACACATTGCCTTTCTCAGTCTTGCCATAGCTTGTAAAGGTATGCATATTTCAACATTTCAGACAGTTACCTTGAAGCACTGAGAAGCTAAACAATGCAAATGCTGCAAGAAGAACAGACTTTTGGTATATCTCGTGATGGTACGTGTTTATATACAACACAACCTTTTATAATTCATGGCGCATTTAGTCATTTGAAAAGATTTGTGTTAAAAGCATCTTCCCCCACTTATCTTTCAGCAAAACATTGGACTTATAACACCGCCCCGTTCGCCTTTGCATTAGAAAAACTGGAAACAAGGGTATAATTTCAACATAACAAAATTGGATTCAGATTATAGGATCTTCTCAACAGGATAAATCCAGTGAAGCACTCTGCTCTTTGTGCACAATTTTCACTATTTCTAAACCTTCCAGTGGAGTTAGATATTTTATAATAGAGCACGATCAGTGGAGAGACACGGATCAATGTTTCTCCCAGGCAGGGGGGGGTTGAACCTCAGCTAGATCCTCGTCCTGTTGAACCTCAGCTAGATCCTTGTCCTGGTGCAGCTCAGAGAAGGCTAAAAGAACCAGGTCCGTTATCGGACAGGATGATTCAGTCGTCCTTTGTCGTTCTCAATTCCCGGAACAATGCAAAACAATATATATAAAATAAGAGCTAACCATGTAATTTGCAGGTGTCGGGCACACATAGATTTTTTTTTTTCTTTTTCAATGTCACACGAGCTAAACCTCCACAACAAGTTACACCCCCTTTTTACTCTGAACTAACATTTTTTACGCCATGCTCGACTGCTTCTCGGCTTACTGACCCCCAATTTTATCTGTAGTTTTCAGTGAAATGCTGATTCCCACCGTGTGAACAGAGACGACAGTCCAAGGAAAATGTCATCATCATTATCATAAGACAACCCCAATGTGTCCGATTATTGAACCAGACCAAAGAAAACGGGGTGACTCGGTTGTTTGGGGCTCATTCGCCCATGACTAAACTAAACATTTAAAAGAAGAAAACATTGCCGGCATCATTCTAATATCTTATCTAATCTATATGCTTTCTATTCAACAATTAAGCCCAGATTCTGTAATTAGGACAGCAGGGTAGAATATTATAAGACCTAGCATAACGCTACACTGTGTCCGATAATGGATCTATTACACGGTAACTAGCAGCTAATGCTAACACTTAGCCAGGTTTAATGTTAGCTTTGCATGGCAGAACCAGGTTATAACAAAGCACTTTAATGCTGAATTTAAACTTCAAACCATAAAAAAGTAGCAATGACATTTACCCCTGGTGCGCTGTCCTGGACCTCCCCCTCGCTAAAACATTGCAGCCGAGACAAAACACTCACTGCGCTGCGGCCAACTCACCCAAAACATCCAGATGTTGCTGCAAGTTAGCGATGAAGGCCCATCAGGGTAACTCCTGCGGCTGGGGGAATCCAGATTTAGCGGTGGTAATGTCGGACAATCCCAAACGTGGCTCTCCTTTGACGGTTGTCTGATCTCTGACTGCATATGTGTGTGTGTGTTTGCGTGTGAGTGGAGGAGCACCAGTCAGCATTAGGCCTTCTGCTGGGAGGAAATGGTCTCCGCTCAGCCAAAGACCAGCGCATGCGCAGAGGAACAGCGCAGCCAGAGGGGCCGACAGTCTGTGAGCACAGCCGTGTGGCCAACAGGTGAGACTGCCAACCGATGGAGGACTTGTTACACCAACAGATGAGACTGTCAACCGAAGGAGGACTTGTTACACCAACAGGTGAGACTGCCAACCGATGGGGGACTTGTTACACCAACAGATGAGACTGTCAACCAATGGAGGACTTGTTACACTAACAGGTGAAACTGCCAACCGATGGAGGACTTGTTACACCAGCAGGTGAGATTGTCGACCGATGGAGGACTTGTTACACCAACAGGTGAGATTGTTGACCGATGGAGGACTTGTTACACCAACAGGTGAGATTGTCGACCAATGGAGGACTTGTAACACCAACAGGGGAGACTGTCAACCAATGGAGGACTTGTCACACCAACAGGTGAGATTGTCAACCGATGGAGAGGACTTGTTACACTAACAGGTGAGACTGTCAACCAATGGAGGACTTGTTACACCAACAGGTGAGACTGTCAACCAATGGAGGACTTGTTACACCAACAGGTGAGAGTACCTGTACACTAAACACTGTGGTGTAACTATCTGGCTTTTATGTACATTTTGTTTCATGTCCAAAATGCTGGTGTTTTCCCTACATGGGCCCCAAGTGGGTGTGGGCCCCTGGGCCTGTGCCCATAATGCCCATTGGATAATCCGGCTTTGCTCGGGGGTACGCTTAAAATTAGCAAGTACAGTTGTGCTCATATGTATTCATACCCTTTCATTAAAGAAAAGGCTGAATTTACAACAGTCACTCAAATAACCGGAGACTTAAAAAAGGAACAATAACTAAAAATTTGCAAAAATATAATTTAGTAATATAAGACGCTTTTTTTTTTCTTCATTTAACTGAGTCGAAGAAATAAAAAACAAACAAACAAATTGGTCCTGGACAAATCAGAGCACTTTTCTGTTTAGCAGTGGGACAAAATACCTGTCATCAGGTGCAGAAGTCTGACTGAGAGGAACAGAAAACACCTGACTGTAGCAGAGACATTAAAGGATTGTTTAACAAAATTTTAGTTTATGAGTGATGTCATATGTAAAAATTTAGCTTATTTGTTTGCTTTTTAAAAATAAAAAATTCTATTGAACCAAAAATTAGGAAATAATGTAATGATTTTCATAAAATTTTTATTTGTTATTACTTTAGTCTATTTCATCTTATTTTACAGGCAGCTGGGTTTTTTTCTTCTTTGATGAAAGGGTATGAATAAATATGAACACAACTGTATATCTTGTGTAAGGGCCATTGCCAGTTTTGTTTTTGGAAGGAAGGAAGGAACGAACAAACAAACGAATTAAATTTCTTTAGCTATTATAAAGGAATGCCTAAAATATGACATGTCCAATAGAAAAAAAAATGTTTTTGAGTTAGTACATTCCCTTAATAGCCTCTTACAGCAAATTATTTCCATAGCCATTATCATGTCATCTGCAATATATTCATGTTCATGGGGAAGAGGGTTCAGACTGATTCAAGCTTGGACAGAGCCAGCGAGGTGGATTATGTTTACATCAAGGCAACAATCAGAATTTTCCTCTTCACATTGGGACACTCTTTGTGGAGTGGGGACATTGGGACACTCAGACTATCTGCCTGTCCACCTTGTTTGTCTATCTGCTGCATTAAGGTAAAGATGAGTTTTTATCAGTTTTTATTTTTTCCAAATGATAAAAACAGCTGGGTTTTTTTGTTGTTGTTTTTCTCATGTTTGATAATATGAGGAGTATTTGTTCTTTTAAAATGGTTTCACTCCAGTCTCCAGATTGACAGTTTTTTCCAAGCATGAATGCATACTCCTCAAGGTCCCATAAAATTCAGTGTGGCATTCCCAGCGATCCAGTAATTTCTTTATTTGCACATGTTGCCACTAAGGGACGTCATCAGGAAACATGGCATTCATTTTCACAGTTATGCTAATGATACACAGCTCTACATCGCCGTGTCTCTTTATGACTTAAAAACAGTTCATGTAATCCCCCCTCCCTTTTTTTTTTTTCTTCTTTATCACAGTTAACATCCTTTAAAACTCTATTTTACATATAAAGTCATGGATGTCAAAGAACTACTTACAGCTCAACCAGGACAAAACTGAAGTTTTAATTATTAGTCACAAAGGAATGAGAGACCATTTTACCAAAATTACACAGTTTAAAACCATCTCAGTGTGTGGGAAATCTGGGTGTTCATTTTTACTCTGAGCTGGATTTTATTCCACACATCAGAAATATTCCAAATACAGGATTTTATCATATTAGGAATACAGCCAGAGTCGGCCTATTCCTCTCTTGCCAGCACAGACGTGTGAACACATGTTTTATTTCTAGTAAAGAAGCTTACTGAAATGTCCTGCTCTCTGGTCTTCCCCCAAAAAGTTTTCTCCATCTACAATTGCTCAACGGCAGTTCTGATGGGGACTACAGGGCAGATTTGACACCAGTTTTAAAACTGCTGCATTGGCTCCCAGTAAGTTTCAGCATTTATTTTTGATGTTTTTTTTTTTTTTTTTTAAATTATTCATAAATATCTTAATTGTCTTGGGCCTTCTTATTAATCTGACTTGATTGCAAATTATGAGTCCATGCAGACCCCGAGGTCCTCTACCAGCCTCTTAATTGTTCCTAAAGTCAGGACTAAAACCGATGAGGCTTCTTTCTACTATGGTCTTTATCTTTGGAACATTGTGATTTAATCATTGATTATATTTGTGTTGTCATTTTTCTTTGGGTTTATTTGATTTTTGTTTCAACTTTTTTCTATTTGAAACCCTAGTGATTTACTCATGGAGAGCCACAACAGCGGGGACTCTGCCTGCCCAGTCTACTGGGATGCCGTAGCAGCGATCACCCTCTCTGGAGGGCTGGAGGTGGGTCATGCACTGCAGCCCTGTTGCTGCTTTGGAGACCCAGGCCTATCATGCCTGGGTGGTTCCTATAGTGGCAACTGCGTGATCATGGATGGACGTGTTCCTGGTCTGGATGAATCCCCAAAATATTGTCTCCTCACAGCAGCATCATTTCAGATGTTTATCTTAATTAGGTTTAATTTTATTAGTTTTTTTTTATACTTGTGTTCAGTTAAAAGAGAAACTAGAGGTTTAAGTTTTTGTCTGGGTAGAAAAGAGGGAGGAATGGGGTAAATTTGGGGGGTTTACTTGCATTCTGTTTGTGTCTTTGTGAAAAATATTTCAGAATAACTTAAATGACATGTTTTATGTGAATATGGATAAAGTGTTTTTGTTTTTATTGTAAAGCAATTTGTGTTGCTTTGTTGCACGAAAACTGCTTAGATTTAAAATTGAATTTTGAATCACAAGCAAACAGATGCTTATTTGTCTAAATATGTCAAAGTAATGTGCAATATCCTAGAACAACATATAAACAGTCACAGCTGCATAGCTGGAAATGAACAATAAGACTCAAATAGTACCAACTCAGATTTATTGCTTTTTTTTCCTTGCCCCCATTTTCACTCTGAAAAGAAATGATCTTAAGATCCAAATCCTCCCAAAACAGCTGTGCAAAGCCTTCTCTACAGTAGCATCTGATCACAGCCATGAGCGTATTTTAGTGTCATTTAATCTTTGCTAAAGTTTACAAAGCAAAGCAGTTTCACCCAGGAAACAATCTCAAGTGAAGTCATTTTTGAGCAGATTTCTGGTCTCAAAAGTAAGAATTTGCAGATTTAGTAGTCGCTGTAAACTAAATAACTCTTATTCAACACAAACTGCTCAATTACTTAGTATTGTCTGTGGCAAAATAGCCGCTATCATACCCAAAATTATCTTTTCTTTGTAACAAAATAGCAAAATGTGTAAAATTGAAATGGATTCAGACACTCTGAAGAAGTACAAAAAAAACTAACCATATGTAGTGAGTCTGTACAATGAAGTAACAGCCTGCCAGATTCACATTCCTACTGAAAATACTGCATTCTGGATGACCTGAACAGACATTTATGAAAAAGGTTTCTGCTCTTCTTGCATCATTTTACCATGTAAACACACAGCTATGTTCTGTGTTTTGGTAAAGTTTCAACAAAACATCACAAACTGATCAAGAGTCAAGAGAGTTTCGCTGAAAGTGTCAAAATGAAAAATCTTTCATACTTAGTTTTCTTTACTCCAAAACAGCCATAGACCATGAAAATGACACAGCCTGCTCTTTTTATATTCAGGTAGTGGTTGGAAAATACCATCAATGCAATGTTAACCCAAAAATTAGTTGTTTTTTTTCATACATTATTCCTGAGATTTATTCAAAAATAAATAAGAATATATATATATTCTGTATAATAATCACACTTTTACTAATGCTACAACTAATACAGTACTTGACCAACAAAAAGCACCTATTTGAGGGGAATAAATTGTATTAAATTTAACATAACAGTGAGCAACAAACCAACATTAACTGTGAAAGATAAATGGTAGTTTGGCAGGCTAATTCAGGCCGAGCTGCTCTCCGGGTCTCCGGTTCAGGACCAGTCTCCACTTGCAATCTAAAAGGAGGAAACAGGAACTGTGTTCCTGCTGCTTTGACTGACCACAGGAGTCAAAAGTCAAAGACTGACTCAGTGGTCAGCATTTTGTAAACATATTCCCATCGGCACAGAGCCCTTATCAAAACATGACAAAGAACAGGAAGCCGTTCCTTCTAAAAAATAAGAGGGCTTGCACGCAACGAGTGGCAACCACTGAAGACAAAGCTCAGCTCACACACAGTCTTTGATAAGATGCTCCCAAATGTGTGGAAAACTTTGCTGAAAACTGTAACAAAGGTTTGTTTTTGGTTATGTAGATAGTCCTCCACACGCACAGTGCTTCCTTCGCCTTCCTCTGATCCCTACGTTGGGTGCAGAGGGATGACAAACTTACATCCGAAAGGGGAGTGGTAGCTGATGCCAACTTCTTGGAAAACCAGCTTGGGAATGCCAATGTCACACAGATAGGGTCTGCTCTGGTTCTCTGCTAAGGGCAGCGGAAGTCCTAAAGACAGCGTCCACTTTGCCTCCACAGTCTGAGGCTGCCCGTTGGTTGGAGGATCAATACTTAGGACTGGTGCCAGGTTTCTGTTAGCCCAGTCAGCAGTGGACTGGTACCAGGACTGTTCCCTCAGCAGTGGATTCTCATGGCTGTCCAGGCAGTTGATGACCAGATCAACCGGACTCACAGGAAGCTCTGAGACACAAGTAAAAGAGGAAAAAGAAGGGTTACTTTGCTTAATAAAAAAAACTGGTTTCTTTCAGCTTAACTGAGACTTGAATGTTAATGTTACTTTATTTAGCAAAACCTTTTTCTGGAATGAAACTAAAATATATTGTTGTTCTTAATGGTGTTACTCCACTAGAGGGCAACATTTATCTAAACTGGCCTGTTCCCAACAGGAGACGATGAACCAATGTTAATAGAGAGCTCAGACGGAGCTCATCAGACATTTTACCAGCTTAATCCTCTACATCAGAATAATTTAATCCTGTGCAGAAGAGGATTTATACCTCATTATAATCAAGTGGCAACTTTTACCTTTGACACTGGACACCTGCACCCCACTGGTCCTGCTGTACAGGTTGACCTCACTGGTGACAGACTCTTGCATCTTGACAAAGTTGGGCAGAAATAAGATAACCTCCACTTCATGGTTGGCTAGGTGTCTACCACAGCTGATGCCCTGGGCCCCCTGAATGTGAGGACCACACAGAAGGACGACCGTAGGCCTCTGGTGGATGTTTTTCGGGTTCAGCCTTTGGAAAATTGATAAGAGGATCAAGAAATATAAAACATCGACAAGAAGTTGCACCGTTGCAGGAGCACGTGGTGCTGAAAAGCTCATTTCCAAATCTAACCCTGACTCTGGGTGGAGTCTGGTCGATTCACATATACCAGTGTTATCTGAAGCCATTTGCACCACTAATTCTTAGTGCGTTCCAGTCACTTTATAAACACTAAGAACTAAATTTAGTTTAGTATTTTATCGCTGAGTTTCATCAGAGAGGTCTGATTTGTACAAATTAATTCAGCAGCAAGACAAAAAAAAAACACATTATGAGCACTAAAACCTAAACGGCAGTGACATACAAGTCCTGAAATGCGTGGTGTGCTGCCAACAGAGATCAGACAGCTTTTAAAGACAAAGGACAGTCACTTCATGAACTTACATGTTCTGGTTAGTTGCTATTTTTTTAATCCGTTTATAATGTGACATTAACCAATTCATAAAAAGCATCCTTCATTTTTTTAGTGTCCAAAACCGCTTAGTCCTGTACATGCAAGAACAACAGTGCTGACAGAGTTAAAATGTAACTGTTTTACTCAGTAAAAACCTTTTGAGAAAACATTAACAACTAGCAAACATTAACAACATCTCTGTGTAAAGTAAAACATCTCCCTTTTTTTTTTTTTTTTTAACTTGTTGATTTGATAAAAGATCTTATAACTTAGTTCTCATCAGCAAAAGTTCAGGTTAGTGGCAACCAAAGAAAGACGAAGAGAAAGCCAAAGAAACGTTAGAAAGTTAAAATAGTTTCTCCAAAATTACAGAGCTACAACAAAAACTGAAAGAAAACTGTTTTATTTTAAAGTTCTCTGTATCTTGAAAATGGAAAATAATAACATGTTTAGAGTCATGTGAAGTTTGACAGGTTTAGTCCAGCTGTGCTGTTTTTTTTTTTTATTAGATGCAATTCAAGAAGAAAACGGAGAAGCGTATAATCTTATTGACCCTCTGCTGTTATAATTTATTCTGACATTATAAGTTTGCTTTTTCCATGTGAACTCAGAATTATCACCAGAAATGTCTTTATTATGATTATAGGAACGCTTTTGAGTGTGGTATGTGGATAAAATTTAATCAATGCAATAAAAATAAAGACAAATTGAACAAGACCAGTCTGGTTGTAATTTTGGCAGCAGATAGGATCATTACACCTTTTCCGTTTTTAAATGTCCTCTAATTACTGTTAATGCAATCAAGGGATTATCTGGAAGCAGTATAAAAGGAAAGAAGAACAGTCTGACTGTCTGATGGTAGTCAGAGAAATAGTGGTACATCACTTCACATCAGCTATTCTGACACGAATGGACAAAACCACCTCTAAAACTTGATTTAAGCTCCATTTTGCACGGAGCTGAACTGATGAAAGGCTCTGAGACCATTAACCTCTCTGTTATGTGAGCCACTCTCTAGTTGTTCTGTGATCACCATTGAGACCTCATCACTTATAAAGTAGAAGGTAAGCACTAACAAGTGCTGCTTCAGTCTGACAGGATGTTCTTGAAATGCAGGACTACTCAGTATGCATGCAAAACAAACCCCAAAGGGGTGTCAAAGTTAACAATTAGACATATGTAAAAACAGGAGTTAAAATGAAAATGTTTGTTGTTCCCATTAAGATCGTAATCTGAGGAGAGAACTCCTGGCTGAGATGAATTGTTCTCATAACTACAAAAGGTGAAGATACTTCACACTTCTACACACTCGCCAGCCACGAGGTTGGTAACCAATTCAGGCCTCTACATCACGCTGAAGCCAAGGTTTTTATTTCTTACCTGTTTGGTCCACCAAGCAGTGAGAGAGCCATCTGACTGGAGCAAACACCAATCGTCTCCAGCCTGCGCTCAGGAGACAGGCCCCAGCGCTCTGCAGCTCCCAGGAGACGCTTATGAAGCTCATAGGGAATGCTGGGAACCACCAGGCCGGAATCTACAGAGGCAAAACAAAATGACACCTAATATGTCAATACATTATAACAGATGTGGTGGAAAAAAGAAGTTGAGTGGCACATCAACACATTAACCTGTAGCAGAGAGAAAATGCGACACAAAAAACTTCTGTCATTAATATTCTTCCACAATTGTTGAAGTCACGTGTCATCATAAATGTTTAGGATACTCATTAGGAAGTCACCATTCCACATGTAAAATCTATCTGAGCAAAAATTCTTGATTTTGACGTCATGTTGCCAAATCCATACAAAGATCCTCATGCGAGTAAACCAATTCCTTGGGGAAAAGCCCTTCCTCCTCATCCTGACCTCATCTTGTTCCCGTCACAGAAGATTCTCCATTTCCTCTCCCGTTTGTCCCTGCTGTCTAAGGCAACAAAGGGAAGACAAGCAGGCTTTACAAAACATGACAAACATGAGTACTCTAGGCAAAACCGCCTCTCCCCCATGGACCCCGAGTTCACACGCACCCCACATAAGCTGGTCTCTCAGTCAAAACACACAGCAGGTTAACGTGACAAGAAAAAAAAAAAGACACAAAGAAGAGAATAAACGTCATACACACAGCAGCACCTGCACATGTATCCCAACAACTTGGGAAAGACTACAGATTAAAGCAGCCTGCTGGGACATAGAGGAAAATGACTGGTTCCATTAAGTTTTTCTTTACCTGCTTAAAGCTGGGGTAGGTAATATTGCTCAGAGACTTTTTTTTTTTTACTCTGGGTGAAGTGGTTCCTCATCCTGATAGTAGTCTATACATTTAGTAATCATGAACAATAAGAAATATAGTCAGACCCCTCAGTTTACTGTAAATCTGTAAAAACTCTGACCAATTAAAACGTTCGGATCGAAGTTGAAGTTGTTCATTTCTTATATTTTGGTTGTATTTCCCCTCCTCCCCCTCCTGCAGCGAATACCTGACAGCCAAACCCTGCATATAAATAGTGTGTTAGGATGAAAATACAAAGTAGTGGAGAAGAAACTTGGAAGGCAAACATGGCTGAGAAAATGCAGGAAGGATTTTTCCAACCTGGCTCGGTTTATTTGCCTCCTCCCGCTAAACAGCAGAGAAAGAGAAAATCGTTGGTGGAAAAAGCTGCTAGAAAAGCACTCTGTGAGCTCAAACCTCCACCAAGGCCTTTAAAAAGTTCCTGGATTCAAACGGTGATCCAGATCACCACCAAAATTAAATCAGTTCTTCTTTTTCACATTTCCAACAACTCCTGAAAATTTCATTAAAATCCATCCATAACTTTCTGAGTTATCTTGAACACAAACAGACAAATGCAGGTAAAAACATAACCTCCTTGGCGTAGGTAGGAAAAAAGCCATGAATCACGCAAGGAGCAAAACCAGAGGGGGAGGAGCCAAGACAGGGCGCCACTTTCACATCTTGCTAGCTCTCCAACATTACCTACCCCAGCTTTAACTTTAACACCTGTTGCAATCACATTCTCTGCATAGCTATTAATGCAGACGGAATATTTCTAAGAAAACCTTTCACTTTCAAAATAAGGCTTGCTTGAAAGATATATTTTGCAAGTCATTGTCCACTCAGTAATTTCTCAGTATTTTTGTGTTTCCTGGCACAAATACAAAGACACGTTCTGTTAGCAATGATGTAACAAAGCAGATAAAAGTTACAGCGCTGAGGAAAAAGTTTTCACCAGTATGCTGATATCCAGTTACTGGTGTGTGTGATGCGGTGCAGTAAAGGTGCAGTCCTGTGATGCTCCATTAGGGGAAATAAGTGCAGTTTTTCAGCTTTAGGAAACTGCAGAGGAAAGACATTTGCAGGAATATACATAACTAATGTCAGTGTACCACCTGAAAAAGTCAGAACCACAGAGTTTTCAGGTCGGAAACCTTTGTAGTAGGACTGGGTGATTAATCGGATTTTAATCTCAATTACAATCTGAGTTTTCAACCATCATGAAAATAAAAGGATGGGATTATTTTTCTTTTTGCAGTTTCCTCTCCTGCTGCCTTCAGTTGCTAATCGAGCGTGACTGGCATTGCAGCGCTGTGCTGTAAACTCCTCCCACAGCCACTTTGGTTGCATTTAGCCACTGTTGCCAACTTGGCGAGTTTCTCGCTAAATCTGGCGACATTTATCGTTAATAGCGACTAGCGACAAATCTAGCAACTTTTATTGGAGTTATTAGACTTTTCTGGTGTTCTGGCGACTGACTTGAAGACACATATTGTTCTGCAGGTACTGTAAGGAACGAGCAGCGGGAGCCTCTCCCGTCCTAAAGCACTCCCAGGCGGCCAGTCTCAGTCGGCTCCGGCTGCAGGTCAACATAGAATAACTGCAGTATATTGTGGAAGTTCACCACAACATAGTTTATACCATTGTCAGTGACAACTGGCTGCATTATTTTTGTATACATAGTTAAACACTGTAATATCAATAACATTACGAGTCGTTACCATAGCAACGCGTTAATCAGCTGGTTCAAATCAGCAGTCTTTTAACAGGTGAATGAGAGAAACGCGCGGTAGCCTGACAGCGGTTGTTTGGCATAAAACGTACATCAAAGCCAACATAAAATAGTTCCTATATGAGCGGTAAAAGTGGATTACACAACTCGGAACAGTGCATTAGACGGTTATAATGCGCAACACGGAGTCGAGAACACCACGACACGCTGCATTGTTTAAAAACACTGGATAATTGTGTTAAATAATCGAGATCTCAATTTCAGTCAAAATAATGGTGATTATAATTTTTGTCATTATTGAGCAGCCCTACTTTGTAGTAGGACTGTGTGTGCTGAGATATGAAGCTTCTAACTAACAGCTCTTTGGGAATCATCATCTTGGTGCAAAACTTTTTTTTTTTTTTTTATTTGTCAAACTCTGTTATCTTCAACATTAAAAATGAAACTAAAAAAAAGTAACAAATAATGTATCTTTCCAAAAGGCTGCTTGTAGCAGAGCCTGAAGATACTGTTTAATGTTGGCTCTTTACTAAGCTACAGTACCTGACATGTGTAGACCCAACAATGGTTCATGCTGTGATTTCACTCGTTTTTAAGGCTTCAGTGGTCAGCGTTAATTGGCTTAAAAATAAAATAAGGTTCTGTGAATGGTGTCGGTGTCACAGAGCTAACGTTAAACCTATGTAGGCCCTCAAAACCAAGCAGATATTGAGATTCAAGCACATTAGACTCTTGCAAGCTGGACAAGTTCAGAAGAACTTGTTTTACTTTGTAGTCACATTTCTCAAGTAAAATGTTTAAATCTTCTTGTTATGTGTCTGTGATGAATGCCACCCCACACTGTCAGCAGGGGTCTCTTTTGTGTACTCTTAGAAATACTATGTTGCATAACAAGAGCATGGTCTTTCATGATTGTACAAACCAAAGTGTTTGGAAACCCTAAGGGATTTTGCTAATCTTTGTCGATTGCCTGTGGGCAAATTAGAGGTTAATGAAAGTCAAGTTGGGGGATGTGCACTGCCCATTGATAAGCAAAGCTGCTGGAAGGCGGTTAAGTCTCTAACGACCAGGACATTCATGCTTATAGTGCCAAAATTCAACCATGATATACAGCATGATCAGAATCACACATTCTACATCCCATCATACACACTCCTACATGAGATGGTGACAAATAAACGAGAGACTCATTTCAGACCAAACTAGAAATCTTGCTTATGTCTGTTTCCCTCCCACTATTCTTATGATGCCACACAAAGACTCACTAATGTGTTTCAGTGGGCAACAGAGCTGTGGAACATGTCGATCCTCATGTGAGCGATAAGCACAGGAAAGTCAACGGCTTGTTGTCATGCAAAGCACTGCCTTGAGTGCCAAGCACAGAGGGAGTGGGAGTTGCCCTTCAAACACCCCACCTGGTGTGCTTCAGAGGCTGCCGCTGCCAGAACTACCCCCATTTCACACACACGCCATCTCCTCCTCCTCCTTCACACACATTCAATGATTCTGGCACACACACCCACTTTCGAGTCAACTAGCTCAACCGGGTGGCCATGAGTGCACAACGGTGCTAAATAAACTGAGCAGGATGCAGTCCTTCAAGCATGACAGCTGACGGCGCTGAAACGTACAGATACTGGATGGATTTGGGCCACATGCGAACCTTGAGGTTTGCTTCATTCAAAAGCAACAACAAGCAGCGCATGAACACTAAAAGGAAGAAAAGAAACTGCAGAAATCTCAGACTGCTTGTAAGCACTGCGGTTACAAGTAACCACTGTTTTGCACGAAGCACTTAAAAACTCACATGCACACTGAATGTTGCTGCAAGTTTGATCACATTCTGTGTTTTCATGATTCTGCACATTTTCAAATACTTAACTTTCTGGGGTTTTGAGGACCAAAACAAATTAGGTCTTAAAGAAGTCACATACTTCCACAGATCAATTTCTTAACCTATTTAATTATTGAATATATATTTCCCCATTGGCTCAGGTGACGCAAATCGTAGTTGTGATGACACACAGACACACAAACACTTAGAAAAACATTTTTAAAAAAGGACACAATAGCACAGTTTCTGCTCTGTCCACATACATCCAACATAAAATAATAAAGCAAAATCCTAGAAATTGGGACGACAATGTATGTGGCAGTCCGGTTTATATGCGCTGTAGTTTTACCAAATAAAACAAGATCATTGCAGAACTAAACTTACACAGACTTCTACAATAAACAATGGCTCACATAAAAAAAAAAAGCCTGTCAAATCCCCATGTCAGTGAGTTATGTCAACCGAATCTCCAGCTGGGCACTGCTTTTCTTTCTGTATTCTCCCTTTGTTGATTTATCTGTTTACTGGCAAAGATTCCAGGTCAAGAGCACTGCGGTTTGTTCCTGCTTCAGAGGTGCTGTTTATGTAAGGTCGTACGGCGGCATGCTAATTACAGAGTGCAGAGGATGGGGATTATGATGACAGCCCTGGGAAGCAGATCTGTCTGCACAGTAAGAGAAGGAAGCAGTGCTAGGCTGCTATCTGCTGACTGGCACACAGCTCTGCTGTGTCACCATGGCTGGAAGAAATGCTCCACAGAGCTAAAGGAGATAGAGATTAGCTTAGTTAAAAAAAAAGGCAATATGGTAAATTTAATCTTATTTAGATTTCTTACAGTAAAAATAGAGTTAAAAAAAAAAAAAAACACAGGGAACTTTTTAGGTCAACAAGACTCACTTTGCCAACTATGACAGCTTGTTGTTGCCAGATGAGTTTTGGAGATCTTGTTTAAAGGCTTTTTGCTTATTTATTCCATAAAATGTTCCTATTCTTGAGAAATTACAGGCTACTGAGGTCTAAAACTACAGATTTTCAACAATGACTAGACAAAGAAAGTGCAACAAAATGTAGATATTTCACCTCTCATATATCCTCTCATGTATTCTCCAGCTTGATCTATGTTTTTGGGTGTTTTTTTTTAATCCTCAACTTCTTGTGTGCTTTATCCATTCTTTCCATCACTAGTAAAGCATTCACGTGTGTCTGGCTGCAACACACCCGCAAAGCATTAATCAACCTGCATGTTTCACAACTGGAGAATTGACCTTTAGATCATAGTCAATTATTATTGAATTATTGAAGTAAAACTAATTTTAACTTCACCTGTCCACAAGACTTGCTTAAATATTTTTAAGCCTTGTTTGGATGTTTCATTTACTAACTTCAGATGATAAACTCTGTAGGCAAGAGTGCAGGAAAGATATGTGAGAATAGTGCAAGGACCATGCAGAACTCTATGAAAGCTCATTTACAGCCCAGTAAAGGTTTTAAGTGACCTTTCTAGCACTGTCATTAGATTTTCATGTTCTTACAGACCTCAACTTGACCCCTAAAGTTCATACAAACTGTCATTTGTCTCCAAGTATTACAAGCTGAAGAAAATGCCACCTGAAAATGCTTTATTGTCTTTTTATAGCATTTGTAGGTGACTGTTTTCATTTATCCAAAACTGGGCAGCTGCGCTGAAGAGCCCGCGGTTAAACTACCTGTTATCTGTCAGATCAAACTAAAATGAATCACTAGCCACTCTTAAATTTTACGGATCATGTTTTAGTAAACAAATATATGTTTTGACCACAAAAAGGAGTTCAATCCTGCTAGTTCTGATGCAACATCTGCATGTACTGATACACCAAAGGTTTCAGCCTGTCCTCAATTACCACTCACTGTTCTCTGTTCTGGTTGTCATGGAGTGAACTAATACTCACCATGCCACCTCTTTCTTACCTTGGACCCCAGGCCCTGTGTTTACTTATCTGGTGTCTGTATCCACCAGTTATGTAACCATCATGAAGTGGATCTACTTTGAGCGAGGACATGGGGCAAGATACGTTAAAAGTCACACTGATGATAAACAGTAACCAGGGGTGAGCGTTGCCAATCATTCTGGCCCAGGCTGAACTCTCTCTTACCAAAAGGGAGAAACAAGGAGTACGTCCACGGTTAGCCTCCCTTTATGGTGTATGCTGGTTTTTTGTTGTCTTGAATAGAAACAGACACTGCAGCACATTCCTTCGAGCAGTCAGAGCTTATATAGTACTCAGTATCAAGTGTAAAAATAAGGGGGGAAAAAAAGTTGAGCATATTTTGCTATTTAGCCAGAGCTGGAGCTGAGGCTTCCCAACTGTGCTTATCCAAACAGCATTATTACATAACCAGACTGTACTCCTGGCCAAAGTTGTTTCAGCGTTGGCCAGTGGAAAAAAGTTGTCTGTCCAAAGCAAACTTTGTGCTTGCAAACCTGCTATATGTGGACTTCATACTGTCACGTTTCCATTTGTTTTTTTTCCATGTGACAGTAATTCAGTGAAATTATAGGGAGGTATATAAGATGTGAGAGAGAAGATGCTCTTATCGTGACCCTACCTGGATTGTGTTAATATTCTGCAGTACAAGAAACAAAAATCTGGTTTGTTTTTTTAGGTTGGCACCACATAACTTCTCATCCTCTGTTTGCCGACCACTCGTTTAGTTTACCCATTTATTCTAACACTAAGTTAAAATAATCAATGTAAACAGTGTATATTGTTGATGTGAATGCATGCAGATTTTCTTACCAGTACAAAACTCTTTCCCCCCATGCTGAGGCACCGTTATCTGTCTGTAAATGACAGGCTTCCCCTCCAGTATGTTCTCATCGTGGCGATAGGTCTGCGGCTTCTGCTCGGTCTGTGTGCTGTGATGCTGAGCCTTGTTTGTGTGCCCACTGGTCCCATCTATCTGGGAGAAAACGGCGGCCTTGTCGAACAGTGCCAAGTTTCCCTCAAAGTCAAAATCTGTGTCCAAGTCTTCGTCGGTCCCTTCGCCAAAACACTCGTCATCCTTAGACCGCAATGGTCCTCCAACGCCACCATTCCTCGCGCCGTTCCTCCTTTGCATGGCATGCACTGCCCCTCTGCTGTTGGATGAACCTGCAGAAACTGGAGAACAAAGAGTCTGATGACTGCTCACATTAATCAGGGATTTGTGTAAGAGGCTAAATCCTAACAGCCAACGTATAACACCTACAGAAAAAAAAGTGCAAAATAATATTATTATTTCTTTATCCATTTTAGAGGCATTAATGAATCATCTAAATGACAAGAAACTATCAAACTCTAATAAAAATGTTTTCATAATACCCATGTCACATAGAAATCTTCCTGTAGGTTACAATTCTTAATTAGTTCGGCAATTAATTAAAATGCAGTAATTAGTCATTGAACAGAACTTTAACAGTCAGTATTATCCTGACAAATGATGTTTTTTGTGGTTTCTTTTGATGAAAATTTGTTTTTTGGTGAAGTGTAGCAATATATTTTATTGTAAAGAAACGTTTAAGCTTTTAGCTTTAGACTCAAATAGCATAGGATTGTGTTAGTTTTAAGTTTTTATGTGTATATTGGTCTCAGAAGCAGGAGACAGAAAGGATGCTAAAAGAAAGAGGAAGATAGTCGGTACAAAGGGCCATGGGCTGGTACTGTATCTTGACTTGTGAGAACGTTCAATTAAAATTTAATAAATGAATGCTTAAATATAAATCTCAGATAAAATGTCCATGACACAAATTCTGAAATCAATAAAAAGATTAAATCCTATTAGTCTTTCTTTTTTAATTTCATAGTTCTAAAGCTTATTATTTCCAGGAAAATAAAATAAAATAAAATAAAATAAAATAAGATAAAATAAAATAGGTGGCTCTGTGGAATGAGATTATATTTTAGATACTCCATATATTAGTTATTTTTAATAATCATTGTCTAAACTGACAAAGTTCAAGATAATAAAAAGGGAAAGACTATTGTGGTTGACTGCTGGTTTAAGGGTTATAACAACAGCCTTACTCGTAAAAACTTTAAAATGATTTACTAACACTATGGAAATGTTTGATTAAACCAGAGTGAATTTATATTGCTGTCATTCTAAATCAGCCCTGAATGAACATTTTATCTGTAAGTAGCTTTTATTTTCTCTTCTCTGGGAAAAAAAACCCCGTAATGAGCTCCTAAATAATTCAGCAAGCATTTTGGTTGTAGACTATAATAATCAAAGCACCATATATGATTACCATGAACTGTATGAATAAGTTAAAACACTCAGCCTTTTTAGATTCTCTCTGGAGGGTTCTTCTGCAACTCTTTTTCAGAAGTGCTAAAATTAATTAATCTCACAGTAAATGATGACTGCCTGCTGAAAAAGAACAGCGGCCACACAAAACATGCAATGACTGACTGCAAGGTGCTCAGTAAAGTTTACATACATGTAAGCACAAACAAAACAAAAAAAGGACCAAGAATTTAAAAAAAAAAAAAAAAAAGAAAGACTGGAAAAACCAGGTCTTCAACTCCAACCATCCACAGCTCTCACGCTAAGCAGGAGACAGACAAGCACAGTCGCACGCTACTGTCAGTGTGACAGTTAAGGTGCTTTGGCCTCTCTCACGCAAGAAACTGGGAGATTCAGTCACATCAACAATGTAAGTACACGTTTGTTAACAAACACTGAACTCATTTCAGACCAGCCTGAAAATTATATGTATAAGAAAAAACAACCAACACAACAGAAGCCATGCAAGATGCAGCTGCACTCAGCAAGGTATTGAGTCAACATGAAGCAAATTAAGTGTTTGGGTGTGATTTACTAATCAAAACTGATTACAAGTGTTGAGTGATGCATAAGACAGAATTCTCTCCATATGTCAGCAAACAGGTGGTGTGTTAACGTGTTCAACTGTGTGAACAGGGATAGAGGTAAGTGTCCTGACTACAGCAAGTCAGCAATGGCTTTATTTATGAGGAAGTATTCTGTCATGCAATGAATCAAAAATCTGAATGAACTGGGCACAGCTCCAAGTCAAACAGGCTAACGAATAACAAAGTGCAGCAGACAGACTGAGCTTCACTGATTTCCCTCCAAACAATCTCACCACTGCAAATTAGCACGACTGCACAGGCTAAAACTCTACCATTGAATATATACATTAAAATAAGATGGGTAAACTCTGAAAAGAGGATCCATACCTCTTTTTCTTGGCCACAACCGACTGTCATCACATTTTCTTTTACAGCATTTCAATGCTAAATTCAATTTTCAGTCAGATGACTGGTAATGACCACTGCTAGGATGACTCAGTTATTGACATGAATGCTCTGCAGTCATTTAGCAGATGCTTTTATCCAAAGCAACTTACATGGTAGAACTGATCCATCAACCATAGAAATTTACCCAACATGACTTTGGCTTGGATATGTTTTCAACCACACACACACCCCTTGCATGCTTGTTATGGAAAAGCTTTTCACAAAAGACAAAGTCTGCAGTTACTCGTCCAAATACCAATTTATGCCCGTCTGATGGCATTCGCCTGTGCTTCAGTGGGCCTTTGAATCATCCACAAAAGCAGCCAGTTGCTAAAACTCCCATTCTACTCTCCCAGAAAGATCAATGGCTGATATTCTGAAACCATTCCTGGAATCCGTGATCTTGTATAAGCAACAGCCCACCCTGTTTTCCCTTCTTTGTGACCAGGGGCTTCTTGGGAGCATGGCATTGCGTGTGAAAGGACCAGCCCTGCCCAAGCCACTCAGCACTTTGGCCCCATGCAATTTGGGCATTAGGTCCCTGGCCACCAGCCTGAGAGCTAGAGATTAAAATACAAACTCAAAAGGTAAACATTGCTTCCACAATTGATATCACTTTGGCCTTCCGAGCACACTGGGACAACATGGCTTCCTGTCGGGGAGGGGGTGTTAGTTTCCTGTGCTGGCCAGAACTGAGCGAGAGCAGGGAGACGATGAGTGGGAGGACAGGAGGGCACAGAGACATGAAAACCTGGTTTTACATAAACTCCTCTTTAGGAGCAGACATAGGGAGGGAGGGGGAATGTTTATTGATTTTAGCCACACATATTGTAAAAAGGAACTTTGATAGAAGGGTTTAGCACGCTACAGGAATCGTATGGGGGAGGGGGTTCATTGTTTGGTCTCAAGCTCCAGTTTCTCTATAGATACTCCTAAATGACACACAGGGAGTTACAGAACCTGTGTTAAAAAGTCATGGCACATTCACATCAGCCTTTTTGATTCAAATCTGAGTCCGCTCAGAAAGTCTGCTTCGTTTGGGGAAATGTGAATGCGCCAAACGAATTTTTAATCGGATCAAAGTGGACTCGGTCATCCTACAAACGTCCTGCCTTTGACATAGTATTGCATTGTGGGTAAATACCATAGACTGTATATAAAAAGATGGACAGAGTCTCCGTGACGTCACCCATAGGTTTCTGAAGAGCTGAATTGAAGCTCTGTGGGCGGTTCCTACCATCGACATCTTGGCAGGGGCATGCGTGTCGTCTCGCCCGGAAAATACAATTATGGGCAAAGAGGTGGAGCTGAGCGGGGAGCCGTGAGCGTCATGGTGGATGATTGACATCGAGCGAACTCCGAGCTTTCTGTAGTTATGAGCTAACCCCGAGATAATGTGAGCTAACCCGCTAACAGAGGTAAGCGGGCTAAAGCTAAGTCACATTGTTAACATTGTTAAAAACGCCGTTGTTCTAAGTTCTTCTGACTTGAAGCCGGAGATTTGTACCTGTCATTCAAAAGGACACGCCCCTAAATATGCCGAACTTCAAGATTAAATTACTTTTAAATGGGTAAGTTAGAAAAAAATTCACTTCCCCCACAGTGGTCATGAAGGTAAACCTGACCTATTAAACCAAAAATGGATTTTTGAATCAGGCTGTAAACATTTTTATTTCTGCTGTGAAGTTGGCCTTTTTAACATGGGCGTCTATGGGGATTTGCTCTGTTTTGGAGCCCCTAGTGGATGAAGGGGGAACTGCAGTTTTATGCACTTCCGCATAGACTTTACTTTTAACCACTGGAGGTTGCCGCTTGGTAAATACGTAGCGATCGCGTAGAGTCTCCAGCCTCATTAGTTGTTCATACTGCATCCATCACTGCAGTGTATGTCTGCAGTATACTTGCATAAGACACAATAAAAAAACAAAAAACAAAACAGTGATAGTTTCACTCGATTAACAGAGTTTTCTTCTTCACGTGGGTCTTGTCCTCTCTTTTGCTAAATACTAGTTCAGCGCCACCTTTGGCACTGAACTAGTATTTAGTTGGATATATAAAAGGTAAAGGTTTGGCTTATTTGACCAAAGTGCATTGTGAACACGATCTCGGCCAGCACAGATACGCCTTCCTACAAGTGAATCGAATCCCCAATCAGATCGAGTCTAGCGGACTATCCTGATTTGAATGCACCCTAAGTCTCACTGATTAATTCATCAAATGAAAGAGGAAAAACTATTAACTAGTTTTTCGAGTTGATTTCCTCTTCCATGCACAGAAGTACATTTTTACCACAATGGTGTAGAATATAAAACAGAATGCATTTGCCAGTTTTCTGACCTCTGACTTCTCCATTGTTCAGTGACCCTGAATGTGAAAGTGAAGTGACTTTAACTTAGTCCAGCAGAGCCAGAGTTGTGTGTGCAGACTTCCTGCTGACTGGATGCTGACAGCAGGAAATGCTGCTTTTAACTTATCTAATCGGGAAAGCTGAGATACAAATTTGGATGTTTATAGCCATGTGCACAGGAGAAGGCAGATATGCTTCATTACCAGTGCAAATTTAAGCAGCAGAACTGTGTAATACCACATAAATAACACCACATTTGGGTATATATCTCAAAAGACAGTGTTACTGATCTATAAACAGTACAGTAAACATTGGGTTTTACTATCAGTCATTTCTAACACTTAAAAGTTGTCTTGTATAAACTACAAAATGTGAAAAGGACCAAATGGCAAGGCACTAAAATAAGTATTAGTTCAACAGACACCAACGGTAGGAGAGTTGCTACTCCTCAAATGAAGATTACCATCTTCCACAGAGGAACATTGGTCACAAACTAACCTTTATCTAATGTTTGTAAGAAGCTGGACAAGGCATGTGCAAGCTAACACTGCAAATGATGGAACAAAGTCCCCTCTACTGCAAAGTCACAGCTGCAACATAAACAATAACATAAGCTTCACAATGCCAAAATGTTTTGGCTAGAGCCACTTTGCTGGACTGCATTCCTGTTACTTTGACGTTCATTTATTTAGACTAGTGGAAGAGTTGGTAACATAAAAATAATACATTTTTAAACTTTAAAAAACATTTTCTCTGCTACAACCCCTGGACAAGATAGGGTTAATAAAGAAATAAAATGTACAGGTGAAAACAATGCTGGCTCCTTTCAAATGTAAGATCCACACCTATTGGACATGTTTTCCAGAAGCAGCAGAAAGAAACTGTATATTTTTGTACCTAGTTTGAAAGCTAAACTTCTCCAGAGACGGACTTCTTGTTGAGTTTTGTACTTCTTCAGGTGTTTGATGGCTACAGGTAACAACAACTATTATTTTCACAAAAAGATCAGTAAAGAAATATTTTAGGACGTAAAAAAATGTAGCTTTAAAAAAGAAACCATACGGAAATTTCCTTACTGAGGAGTGAGTAAGCAAATGGATAATTCAGCACCTATCTGGCATCCTTCGTCTACTCTGAGCTCTTTCCAGCGATTCAATCGGCCCAATGTTGACTTTTGTCTCATCTCTTGCTCTGTCCGTTTTGCGCCATTACTTTTCCCTCACTTCCTCAGATAATATCCTTCTTTTATGGCCACAGTGCACGTTCAAAACAAAACGCGTGTTGATATTTAGTTGCTGGCTTGTGACGCTGTGCATAAAAGAAAATCCTGCAGTAACATGATGCTCTGGGCTGAAGAAAAAAAAAAAGTAGTAAAGTGTGGTTTCTCGGCCTTAGGATGCCGCAGGCAACAACGGCTCCAGGAATGTACATAATAAATGTCACTGTGGCATCAAAATGAGTCACATGTTTATTTCTAAGGTTAGAAAGTTATATAGTGCTACTAAAAAAAAAACAATACTTATAAGACACCAGTTTCTTAAAGTAGAACTTATTACTGAGTTGAATTTATACAGATGGCATTTATACCTCCCCCTTTCAACAAAAAACATCTATCCTCCACCTCAGAAAGTCTGTTTGGAGTGTAAGGTCAAAGTAGCTACAAATTTACCATCAAACCAGCAAACTCTCCGCAGACACCACCAGAAATTCAAACATCTAAGAAAAGTCACATCTGCTAAGGGATGTTTCTTTTCAGGGGGCCTTTCGGGAAAAGCCCTCCAAATGAAGTGATGGATTGTGATATTGATCCCCAATCTTAGCTACAGTCTTCTGGTATTATAAACCTGGTTGGGCTATTGTGACACTCTTGTTTGTAGCATTTATCACCAACCTGTCTTATTAAATAAGAATTATTTGCAATCCCTTTATAGTATGCTTCATAGTCACGCTCTTTTTAAACAGCAATCAAACATAACTTGATCCCCGTGTGCTTTGCTGGGTTTAAAGGTCAAAAGCATTTAAATTCTTTTACTTGCTACTGATGCCTTTAAAGCAATGGACTTCTATTCAGAGTCAGTGGTGATTAGTTAAGTAACCATAAGCAGTTTTCCTCAGATCCTGCCACTTCACGTTGTGCATTCGAGGTCTCTGCAGTTTTCACAAGAATGAGTTTAATCATGTTAAAGACTGTTTAGAAACAAAGAAGCACTTTTATAAAGGGCTTTTGTTACACTACGTTCCAGTAGAAAATTTAAGGAATGAAGTGAATATTACTTGTGGTGTAATTTTGTCATCTACTTCAATAAAAGTTGCTTGTTATTTACTTAATCAGTAAACATAAACAGGATCACAAAAATTGAAAAATTAATAGGAAATGAGATCTCAACATTTCTGTATTGTATAAACCTAAAGAACAAGAATTTTGTCTACACTGACTAATCCAAATGAAAATTCAACTATGCTGAATTCAACTATGTTGAATTTTAGACATAATTCAGGGTTATTTTATAAAATTACTTACATTCAGTCATTTTAAACTTAAAACAATGCTTCTTCCCCATCATTATAAATGAACTGTGTTGCTGCCAAACAAAAGCCATTTGCATGCTCACCTCTTCGCAGGATGGTGATCGGAGCAGAGCTGGAATGTATGCTGTCATTTGTTGCGTGTGAGTGAGTCGGTCTGTTATCCTGGCCATGGCGCCCTGCTGATATGAAGCTGGGTTCTGTTGCAGACCCCTGCCTAGAGGTTTGCTTATTGACTGTGTCCTGAATATCTAGGAATTTCAACTCCTTGATATCCATGGCACTATAAGAGATACAAAACACATAGTTACCTGGAGGTCAAACTAATTTGCAAAAGAACTGGAACATATTTGTCTTCTTAAATGGCTTTCTAACATCTTTAGCATGGTTTCAAGCCCTTTATTTCCTTGAAAATAGCTTACAAATAGAGATTACTGACTTTAAAAAAAGACATTCTTTGAGAGGCATCTGTAATTTCACGTAATATACTCCTTTTCACCTCAGAAACTCTAATTGCCCCACTTAGCAGGTTTAATCTCTTGCAAACATTTCACGTCATTTCTCATTGGCTTGAGGACCACTTTGTGTAAAATTCCACCAGTTGCACAATCTGCAAAGATTTCCTCGCATCTACTACGCATTTTAAATCCTCCTAAAATAGTTCAATGGGATTTAAATCCAAGCTCCAACTTGGCCATTCCACGACCCTTCCTTTATTTGTGTACATTGAAAGTTATTATCCTATTGATAAAGTCTGCGCACACTTTTATTTTAATTTTGCACTGAACACTTTACATTCAATACATTCATACCATGAAGATATTAAGCCAAGCTAGAGCTACAGCTGGGACGGGGCATTTAATGAAATATCCTTGTCCCGGTAAAGAAGCACAGCACACAAATTAAGTGACTGATCAGAATATCCACTTTCATTAAGATCAGTTTGATAAGGTTTGTTTTCATTAGGATATGCCTTTTTCACCCTGTTAGTACTGGGCTTTTTCCAGTTGACTTATTTTACACACAGATACACACTCTCACTTACATAAAGCACTCTGATAGAATGGAGGATTCATGAATGAATCAGCTGTCTGAAGCTGGATTTTGTTCTGAGATTACTCCACCAAAACAGAATCCCTGCACTGTAATGGATGTGGATGCTCCTTGCTGCGGCTCAAAGATACGTCTGTCTATCCTGATCTGTTTTTTTTTTTAAATGCATGTCGCCAACACACGTCTCTTTTTGTGATGTTTATAAAGCTTTCAAAATACCTCATAAAGATATTTTTGGACAAATTTAAGGTATTACAGAGACTATACGTGAAGATAACAATTTTACTTATGATAAACGCAGGCGTTTAAAATAAGTCAGAAGAAGCTATTAGTCATCTTTCTTTCTATACTTTAGTTTTTCTTTTTGTTTACCTGAAGGTGACCTCAGGAACAGGGCACCTGACTCCATTGTGATAGGGTTGTTTCAGAGAGATGGTCTGACTGGTGTGGTCAACAGATGAAACTTCTCCCTGATAAACCCCCAACGTGGCCCCACAGTTTATAGACACAATGCTGCCCAACCAGTCGGTGGCCATTCTGCTCACTGGGAACCTGCTGTTTGAAAACAATACACAACAGAGAACATGAAAGGGTCATATATTACCTGGAAGGTGCCTAAAGCAGCATTTATCAGGCAAATGCATTTTATGGACATCTAACAGCATTTTTAGTAGCAATTTTGTTGTTTTCAACTAAAATTAAAATTAAATGTTGGCTTTTCATTTTTTAACCATGCCCAAGAGAGGAATCACGTCGACAACATATAGGAATATAACAAATGTTACTTCGAAAGGTCCCATTTTGCAGTGGTGCAGTGTTTTTCAATCACTGTGCCCTGAGAAATTATCCAATTTAACCTGATTGGTCTACAAAGCTGTTCATCCAAAGAGGCCCAGGTGAAAGAAAATAAAATTCCTTTTTTCCTTTTTACTTGTGTTTATCTTATTTCTATTCAAGACACTTTAACAAGATGACTTTATATTAATAATATGGGCTTTTCAGAAAAAAGAAAAAAAATTAATTTGTGGTGTGCCTTGTGAGTTTTTAGTGATAAAAGTTGTGCCTTGGCTGAAAAAAGCTTGAAAAACACAGCAGTAGTGTCATAATAAAGGATGAAGGTGCGTCTTCTGTTTCTTCGACGGATTCCAGAAATATCTGTAAAACTACGACCAAACACAGTTAGGTGTTCAGCCTAGTAAAATATCAGACACATAATGATAAATAACTGATATATTCCTCTAAATTCGTCCGGTATTAAAAAAAAAGATGGGTGAAACAAAGCATTTAGGTCAAAACAAGAACAAAAACGAACAAGCTGCATTAGCTAGCTTCAAATTTAGCATTAGCTTAGCTTCTGTCTGGTGTTTGACTTTTTCCTCATCTAAGCGGACAGTTAACTATTTATAATAAACGCTAACCGTATTTAACACCCAACCTGAGCACATTCAATTGAAAACGATTGAATCTGTTGAGCGGAGACGCTTGTAGAAAGCGCTGAAAAAAGCAGCGCCGAAGCAGCTAAATCTTCCTTACGGCGTTTCCGTGTTTATGTTTTGCGTCACTTCCTGTAGCGACCACGTGGTTTTATTGCGACTGTTTTTTTTCTGTGTTTGATGTGAAAACATTGAGACCACATTATTAGCGGTGATA
This sequence comes from Telmatherina bonti, assembly GCF_933228915.1. Lineage (NCBI taxonomy): Eukaryota > Metazoa > Chordata > Actinopteri > Atheriniformes > Telmatherinidae > Telmatherina > Telmatherina bonti. Next base: position 13,455,659 of record NC_136619.1, on the reverse strand, counting down.
AACAAATGATACAATGATGAGTACAGCAATGTTTTTTTGTTTTTTTTTATTCATTCTCTGGCAACACATTATTGCAACCCTTTACAAAACTCATACATAAAAGACAGAATTGTATAGCCTTTATATTTCAAAACAATTTAAAATGCCCATAAAAGTCATTTCAATGCCTATCAAAAGTATTTCACCTCATACAAAAATGCATAAATCATAGAAATGATATATAAAAAATACAGACATCTTAGTATGCACACAAATCACATTTTTGGATACAAATATAGTTTCAGTGTAGACATCTACAGCATAATAAAAACAAATATAATTAGCTTACAAGTATGAATGGTATACTGTGATATCTATTCCATTCAGAGAGACATGTCACAGACAACATGCAAGTTAAATGCCCTTCATAGAAATATCCATTCTGTAAAACAAACAAATTGTCCCAAAATTGAACAAGTTTCTTAGTATGTTTTCTCATTTCTGAATGGTCAGCTTTTTGGACTGCAGCAAAATTGAACAGGAGAAACCAAAACCTCTTGATACTTCACTGAGAAGCACCACCCTTGTACTTACATTTTACATTATAATATATATATATATATATATATATATATATATATATATATATATATATATATATATATATGTATGTAAAGGTGATTAGCTACTTGACAAAAGCATCAATCAACATACATCAACCTTGGACTCATACACTCTATATTTTGCTTCACTGATTGTCCTTCACTCGCCTTGTGACTGTCATTTGGCAGCGTTTGTGCTTCATCGTGAGACCATATTCAGGGGTCATGTCCAGTGGTTGACCTGGCAACTTTTGGAATTGCAGGTTCTGGATCAATATTGCCAAGAAGAGGAAGACTTCATTTCGTGCAATAACTTCTCCGATGCAGCGCCGTCTTCCCAATCCAAAGGTCATCACCTTCTCTCCATCAAGCTTCTTAACCTCGGTGCCATCAGCATTTAGGAAACGGTCTGGGTTGAAGGAAGAAGGGTCCTTCCAAAGCTCACTGAAGGATGCAGAGAATCGAGCATTTAATTATGCTTGAGGAACAACAAATAAATATACTTTTGTGATTAATCAGAACACATCCAGTTTGGGCAACTATTATCTCCATTTTCAGCTGCCGTGAGGGTGCTGTTGCTGTGTTTTAACTAAAATGTGACGGGTAAAAATGTCAACAAACAACAAAAAACAAGCTTACGGGTCATGGTTTATCTGCCACTGGTTGATGAAGACACAGGTGTCTTTTGGAATAAAGTAGCCATTCAGAGATGTGTCTTTGGTGGTGCTAAAAAAAAACAACAACAAAAGCACAAGTGTCAACCCTTTGAATACTTACAAGTGTCTTTCTTTCAGTTGGCTGTTATGACAATTTTTCTGTGTCCAATGTTGATTTGCGATTAAGGTATGTCATGAACTGGTATTTTTGTTTACAAGCGAATGTGGTATTTCCTTCATGTAAAAGACATAAACCTTACCAGTGAGGGATCGTGAAAGGGAGGAATGAAGAGTGGCGAAAGAGCTCCAGCATGAAGGCTTCCAAGAGGGGTAAGTTGTTTCTATCGGAGAGAACAGGAAAACGATCCAGGCCTACATTGTCCCCTGAAAATGAACAAAAACATTAATCAATAAAAGACTTTAACTTTATTTATAGTCTATTTGCAATTTGCTCCATGAGCAGCTTTTCAGATTTAAGTCTCAACGTCAAGTTTTTTAACATTTTTCCCCATGAAAGGTCATTTAAAACACAGGAAACTATACAAAAAACCTGTACTCACTAATTTCTTCAAAAAGCCTCTTCTCCAGCTCTGGGTAAGCCACCAGGTACATCACCGACCATGACAGAGCCGTTGAAACGGTGTCAAAACCTAGAAGACACAAAATCTGTCAGGATTCATGTCTCCTGTAAATCATTCTCACTGATTAACAAAGCATCAACATGTAGCCAGCCTACCTGCCCCAAACAGGTCATTGACTATTCCAACAATCTTCTCGTCTGACATCTGGATATTGGAGTTCTCATCCAGCTTCCTGTCCTCACAGTGATCGATGAGAGAGTCTGTAATGTCCCGAATGTTGTCCTGAAATGGAAAAATCATGAAGTCTCAAATAGTTCAATAGTAAGTGATGACAAAAAAAAGGAAGTTACATTAGTCATGATAACTGAAGTGAAAACTTTATTACTGGAAGGGAGTTCTGTACCTTGTTATAGGTGGCATAGTGCTCAATGACAATCTTTTGAACAAAGCTGTTGAAGCGGTTGTTGATTGAAACAAATCTCTTCATTGATTTCATGGGCAGGTACTGCAGAGCAGGGATGAAGTCTGCCGGGTTGCCGCTGCCCGTCACCTGGACAAAATCTTCAGAGAGGTTCACCAAGCCAAGCAGTTCCTGGTCGTTATGGTTGTAACGTCGACCGAAGCACATGCCACAGATCACATTGGCAACAGACACAACAATGTAGCGGAAGGGGTCGAAGTGGCCTTGGGTCTTCATGACGGTTTCAAGCTCTTTGATCAGACACTCGGCCTCTTTGCAGATGTGCTCCTCAAGCACACAGGAGTACTCTGAGGTCGTGCCCTCCAGGTTGGAGAAGGAGCGCAGGGCGCTGTAGGCCAGCTTTCTACGGGCCCTCCAGATGCCGGCTTGGTCTGTGCTGAAGGCCAGGCTCTTGCCATCATTGATGAAACGGAAGCTGTACAGGTCTGGCCTGCCAGCAAAGTCATCCCCTTGCTTGACGAGAGCCTGTCTAACAGTTTCATTGCCGCTCAGAATGACAACAGGGCGCATGCCGATCTGTATCTGGAAGACGTTACCGTAGCGTTTGCTCATTTCAGTTAGGCTCAGGTAGGGTTTGCTGCCAAGATCCATCAAATTCCCAATGATAGGCAGCGATTTGGGTCCAGGGAGTTGACGAAAGCCCTCAGGGATCTCAGTACGGAAGCGCTTGAGGGTCAGGTAGACCACACAGAGTGTTGTGATGGCTATTAAACCCTCAAACACTGACAGGGCTCCAATGAATGGCAGTATCATTAATGCCATGATGATAACTGTTTTTCTCTTGTTTTCTGCTCAACCTGCAAATTAAATAGGAAGGGCATGAGAACCGCAAAGGGAGCCATTGAAAAAGTTATATGCAACATGCACGTTAAAAGTTTAAGTAACTGAGACCTGGAGCGTATGCTCAAACCTCTTGGACCACATGCTATGCAAAGATTATTGCAAATTTGAAGGTAACATGCTATTAAGTAACACCCTCCCCTGATAGTAAAACCTGCATGTGCAAACTTGTATAAATGACTAATTCCAAATAGGGTTTTATTTTAGAAAAAAAGTCTGTGCCATAGACACATATTAAGCTTACCTTTCTTTTAGGAAAAAGGAAGAAGGATCCAAGAAGTGCTTCTAAAAAATTATGCAAGCAGAAAATGATCTTAGTGATCGTTGGAGTTACCTCTCTTCATGTCCTTAAACTCAAGAGAAGACTCATTTTATAGAGCGCTCCGCGACTTGATTGGTCGCTGTTTGTTACATCAACTCCCCCTTTCTGTCTCTCTCTCTCTCTTTCTCTCTCTCTCTCTCTCTCACTCTCATATGAATGAAGTTTACCTCCGAAAAAAGGTGTTCGCGTGCGTGTGTGGTATCTATGATATGATGAACGTTACACAACTCACAGACTTCACAAAGCGCAGCAAAGCTTTATTACTTTTTTATGTTTCCTACTTTATGGACATAAGAGGCAGAGAACCATCCAAGGCAAACATAATTTCCACGGCTGTAAAATCATTTATTATCTGTTATAATGACGTTGAGCGTCTTACGTCACCGGTTGTGCAGCCAGGTGTTCAGATGAAATCTTGCAGTTTTATATATTTATTCATTATATACACAACCTTCCTTACAATATGTAGCAAGTAAGCAAGTAAGGAAACGTATTATGATTAATATTTTGTCGCACAAGCTGCAGCTGTGCTGAATATTTCAAGGACTTGTCCGAATAAAGATAAGAAAATGTTTGCTTTATGTAAGACTGAATCTTCAGCAAACTTTCCTCTACCATGCCCACAAGTGCGTGTGCGTGCACGCGCGCGCGCGCGCGCGCGGGGGGGGGGGGGGGGTGGGTGGGTAGAGCAGGACTTTGTGACAAACTCCACACCAACCTCGAAGGCATGGTTGAAGCCCTGATAAAATCATGCAATTGCGTGCGTGTGCCTTCGTGGGAGTTAAAGATTGACCAGTTGCGTGAGAGCGCAGTGATCAAACCCTCCCCTCCCTCCACAGAAGATGCTGGGGAGAGAGGGGGGGCAGTTATCACCCAGCACCGCTGGAGGTATGAGTTCAATACAACTCCTCATCTGTCCTCTGGTCAACCTTTATGATCAGATTTTCTGAGCAGGCATTCACAGCAGGGCTTTGAGCCTCCCGTAAAGCAACTTTCTGTTTATTTTCTCTAATATGAGAATTGGTGTGAACTGGTCAAAACAATGAAAACGTTTCTTTTCGCGTGCAGCCTTTATTTGGTTGATAAAGCTGATTGCTTTGAGGATTATACGAGGCATTTAAGTCCTGATTGCGCTTTGTCACGGTGGCTGGAGGGAGGTGGACCCAAATGCAGGAGTCGGGAAGCCAGTATGCAGAAGTCAGATATCCTTTTAATCCAAGAAGGAGAAGGCCAAAAACCAACGAAATGAAACCAGGTGAATTCAATAACAGGAAATCAATAAAGCTAAACAAGAACCGAGGGAACTAAACAGGAAAACTACAAAATAAAACAGGAACCCTGAAAACAAAGCAAAGGGAGAAACCCAAATCATGACACGCTTCTTGTTTCTGTGAAACTCCAACGTGTGGCTTGATTCTGTCGGAAAAGCGCAGCGCTGCAGACGGATTAATCTGCGATGGCATCTGCATCACAGAGCCTTACGGGAAGTTTTAATCCCAAAATGTAATTGTTTCTTCTTAAAGTAAAATTTCATTATTCAACCAACTTTTATAAACAGTCGTAACCTGCGTGTGAAAATACAATATATTATATATATATATGTATATATATAGCTGCTAAGAGTCCTGAGAATTTGAGCTTGTCTGCTGAGTAATGGACCTATCAGCTGTGTCAGACACATGCTACCAAGCTCATTGAGTGCGTATTATTGGGAGCCATGTTGGTGCATGTTTAAAAAGTCACTGCATTAGGTTGTTGCAGAAATACTGATTGTTTACATGGCTGCACAGATATTTTATAATATTATAAACCGTCTGGATGTGTTTAAGAACTCATTATAAGATTGTAGTCATTGAAACCCAATGTATGTATGGGCTGCAATATATATATATATATATATATATATATATATATATATATATATATATATATATATATATATATATATATATATGCTTATCTTATTTTTATTAATTAATTAATTTAGTATAGTAAAACAGCTATTTTAACCGCTGAGGCCACCTAAAAGAATATTTCCTGTCTGGAGGCTTAAACAAAAATACTCTTGACCGGAGCGCATTCAAAAGTTGATATAAAAGAGTTTAACTTATGCTTTTACATTGAACATACTGCGTTTTCTATGTTTTGATTATGCCTCAACTTAATCTGATGTTGTTTGCTTAATTTTGAAAATAAAGTTAAATATGTGCTCTGACTAGGAATTTAAACTTAAGCTAAAAAAAAAAAAATCAGATCAGAAAAAAATTACTGACAATTTTCGGTTTCTTTTGGATAATGTGACCACAATGTGGTTTTAGTAATTAACTTATCCAATCATCTACATTGCATTTTTCCCTGCAAATACTGATTTGATTTTTATTGTTTGTCTTTATTTCAGTAGATTTTCATTTTTCTTTTTATTGACCTGTCTCCAAACCAGTAAAATCTATTGTTTCCATTTCATACCAAACGTAAACACCGTGATCCAAACGAGGCCACAACCTCCTAAACACACTGTGGCGTAAAAAAATCAAACTAAAAGCAAAGTGAGTTAAACTTTTATTTATTCTCAAGTCTGATGAAACCAGCACTCTCTGGCTCCTCTGGGACGGTGTGTAGACTCCACAGGGACTCGTTCTCCGTGCGCCTCGGCGCTGCGCTTCTGGTGCAGCAGGTTGCGTGAGAAGCGGAGCTGCCGTCCAGAGGGGAGGGTCTCGGTCTTCTGGACAATCCTAAATCTGCTTGGTCAAGTCACGCAAAGGCAGCAGCCCCTGGAAAAGACACAAGGGTTTTAAACTCCTAGAACAAAGAGCGCAAGACGCGAGACAATCTGTTTTTTTTTCTTTCTTCCTCTCTCTCATGCCTGCACGAAGGTGCACATATTTGCGCGCTATAGCGTCTGTAAATGCAAGGATATTGCGGCTTTGGAGTCATGCAATCTGCCAATCAGGCTTCACTCATGGCAGTCATGCAACATAGTGAGACCATATACAGCCACACAGACTAGAACCCCACATGGGGTGCGAGCAAGGTTGAAGTTAGTCGCCCTTTCTGTCAGTCAAGAGATGAAAGAGGCCACAGAAAAATGTATTTATTTAATAAATCACCAGTTTCCCTTATAAGATGTTTTTTTTCTTCCACCAAAGAAAAATGATAATGATCAAGAACAGCTAGGTGTGACAGTAAACACACTGTAGATTAAAGCGTTTGGTTGGAAGAGTAAAAACAAGGTCACAGATAAGTTCATTCCATTCCATGCTGATAATGTGGATTGGGAAATATCTACCATAAATCTATGAGGCAATAAATCAAATAAAATGTTATTTTAGGCCATCATGTTGTACCTAAAGACATATGGGCCTTTTGGTCGATAGAACAAGGTCTAAATACAGATATATCACAGCTAAGGTCAAGAAAACAAAACAACATCAACAAAACTATTTTGGTTAAAAAAAAAACAAAAAAAAAACTTGCAAGTTTTATTAGAGCTCCAACAACATCTCAAGCTGGAAACTTTTATTAATGTTAATGATGTGACTGTGAGTTTTCAGCTTTCATTCTCAGCTGCAGAACAGGCGAGCAGCATTAAAGCAGCTGTAGGTGTCACACTCTACTCTGTACTTCATCATAACATACTTGTAGAGCAGAAAAATGTACATTTGAGGTACGTGTCCTAACATCATATCATAATGCTGTGATATCAACCTTGTTTTATGTTGTTTGTTTGTGGTTGTTTGCCCCACAAGCAGTCTGACACGATTGTGGTCAACATGGGGAGCAGCGGAGGAGGAATGTGGTAGCCCGGTTGTGAGTCGAGGGTGGGGTGGGGGGGATTCCGTGTTGAAGTAGTTTACGAATTCTTAAAAAGATTAAAGAGATTACAGGCTATTACAGAAAGTGATCAGTATGTGCTACTGTACAAATCCAAAGCTGACCACTGGGAAAACACTGGGTCATACTGGAAAGCAGAACTTGGACACTGGTCTCAGAGTATTTTGATGTTAGTTAGCTTCTGTCCATTTTCACTGACCTGGATGGAAGAAACTAAAGAAAAAAAAAGAGAAAAGAAGAGGAGAAAACACATGGAAAAAATGTTTTGCCTACAGCCATATACCTCTTAAAGAATTTTTGGACATAAAAGCATGTGTAATGACTGTGAAGATGGTTAGTCTCTACTCACGCAAAGGCTGTCACGCACACACCTTAAGAGCAGGTGTGTTCCTCTGTCTAACCATGTGAGTGTCTTTCTATGCATACCAGTGCTGTCAGGAGGTTGTTTTTCTTTATGTGGTGCTTTTTATGGTTTAGCATCAGAATAAGTTGCACATCTCCTGCAATTATGAAGTTTTACAACTTGCCTCAAAGTGGCCAGAAGTTCCTCCCTGATGTTTTCATCCTACCCACCTTTTGAAATAAATAAGTCAAATTTTTTTTTTTTTTTTTTTAAAAAAGGTTCAAATAAACTCAGAAAAAAGTTTCCAAAGAGTTACTTTTGAAGTATCTGTATCACTAAAATGTTTTAATCTTTCATTTCTGTGTGGCTTGAGGAGCGTGACTTGCTTTTAGCAAAGTAGGAATACCATAGAATAAGAAATAGATACTTCCCAGAGACAGAAAAAAACCTTTAGTTAAAATCATAGTCTTAAATTATGGGACCATCACATCCTTCTGCACTAGATTTACTGTATTAGCATCTGTGGAAATGAATGGAGAACACAGTCATTCTCACACAAGCACTCCTCGTGATGATTAAACTGAGCCTCATTTAAAGCCATGCTGAGTGCCACGCTATTCCTGCAAATTCAAAAGCTCAGCTTCACTGTGACATGAGCAGAATGACACAGTTGGTCTGCGCAGAAGGGGAACAATAGTTTTTACCCTTTAGGACGTTGCTGAACAGCCTCCTGGCTTTGCGTGTGTGCCCCATTGAGCAGTTCTTAATAGGATTATTTTAGGCGGCAGGTCATAGTTGCTGCTCTGCACATAAGAATTAATGGGGTGTTAAAAGTGGTAAAATTGTGTCCTACACCCTTTTATATATGCTAGTTAAGTTTGGTTGTGATATGCTAGTTAGGTTCGGTTGTGTACCTCACAATCCACAGTGCTGCATGCGATCAAATGTCATAATTTATTATCATTTATTGCCTGATGCATGCGATATTAGCAAAGTTCATTGTCTAACTTAGCATTGTTTTTTTTTAGCTGTTTCCAGGATGTAAAAGTTCTCATTTCGTCTCACCAGATGACTGCTGCCAACTCACTGCAGGTTACATGTCCATTCAACAAAATACAAATGTGCATGGAAGTTTGATCAATGTTTAATTTCTCATGGTAAAAACTGAATCCTTTGTCATTGCAACTCATTTTTCCACAAGTCCACCTGAAGTATGAAGTTTAATTGAGGGATCTAAAAACCTACATGTGTAAGTTATCTTTATCTTTGTTAATTTAGGTGTTGTGGAGAATATGTGGCCACTTAGTGCAATCTTAACATGAGAAGATGGTGAGCCGAGTCTCATAAGAAAAGATGTGATGTTTTTCCACATGTCCAAACATAATAAAGCCACAACAAAGTTCAAGAAACGTTGGTAATGAAAATGTATTTCACAACCCGTTGCCTTGGAAGTGTGTAAGGATAAGAAAAAAAAGTGGAAAAATAAAAATGAGACATGGCTTTTTTGTGTAAATTGTGCAAGTGTTTTTTAGAACATTTTTGCACAATACACTGATGAAAATTATGTGTGATGTGATGTTGTGCAACATCACTTTTGTAACAGTTTCAAGTGATGCAAAACACATACTTGCTGCAATTTGTAAAAGAAAAGATGCTTTTTGGAGCCTTGAAAATGGCAGTTTTGCATTTCTTTGGCTATGAGTGTGAGTTTCAGGTGTTGTTAAATATAGTGTTAACAATTCAAAAGAGAGACAGTTGTAAAATACTTTTGTCACCCATTTTTACTATTTTTTTTTATTATCGCTGAATCCATAATTTAGATGATGCACATGAGGCAGGAAGACTGCCTTGAAATGCCAGTAATGATGGTTATTAATGTGGTGAACCAGCAAACAGCATGAATAAAAAAAAAAAAAAGAATGAAAATATCAAAGTGAAACTAAGTGTGTTTAGTTTGAAACTATGTAAGATTTATGGATTTAAAGCTGTCCTCACACACACACACACACACACACACACACACACACACACACACACACACACACACACACACACACACACACACACACATTCAGTATTACAAAATGCTTTTTATTGTATTCTTATATCTTGGGATAATTAAGAGGTGATAAGACTGCTTAGGAGACTGTTGCAGAGGACAGGGTCAAGCTGTATTTCAGGTCAAAACCTGAGGACACAATCAGCATAGCAGGTTAGAGTAGGTCACCACAATCACAGAAAAATCAGCTGAACAGCCCACACTGATACACCCTTTGCACGCAACGGAGTCAACACAAACACTGCAGCTTCCCACAGGGGGAAAAGGGACTTTTTACATGTTGTGTAAACCGTGTGTTCATGGGATTGACATAAAGATTTCATGTGTGTGCATGTGGATGAGTGTGTAAGGGTGGGGGTAAAGGGGGGTTACTGGGTCACCTTCCGTTCCTAGCCAAGTGTGAATACGAGATTAGTAACTGAGCTAATGGTCTCCCCTCCCTACCATCTCTACCGCCTTCCTCTGTCCTTATGCAAGCCAGTATATTTGTGCTCAGCAGCAGTAACAATAGTTGCGTGCGGAAATATCTCGGTCATCTGTCTTTCTGTCACCTCTCCCTCTCTAGTGGAGCACAAAGGTGGCATAACTGAGGCAAGGCCAAGGAGGAAGAGATCAGAGAGGACAAAAACTTTAAGACAGCACGTCAAAGTAGAGTTATGACCCACACTGAACAAAAAAGGAAAAAAAGAAAGCATTCGTGTGTATGTTCAGCTGATAGAAATGAAATTTTAACAGATTATACTAAAAAAAAATGAGGGAAGGTAGAAACAAAAGATGTATTTAATTAGTCTCATGGCAGTTCTCTTTTAGTGAACAGTTTTTAGGTGAAGACTGGCAGGCTGATAATCTCTATTAACACTAAACAGCAACAATATAACCCATTTAAGACACCAAAGCGATTTTTAGACCTGGTTTTTAAGAATAAAGTAGCATTATCCATTCACTTTTTGACAAATAATGGAAGATTTTGCAATAAATTATCTAAACATTTAGACCCTATGGTACGTATTTTTATTTTTACATATTTTTCAGTTTTTGACTTTTATCCTTCATTTAAACAGTGATTGGCTAATATAAATATGATGTAGCAGGTCAATCACAGCAAGTTAATGTTGTGGTTGTAAATATTATTATATTTTCTATACAGCCCGAAAAAAGGAGTTTATAAGTGGTTGATTTGTGTTATGCCAGCAATCATGCTTAAAGTGAATGGCTGCTGCTTATGGGTGCCCTGAAAATGAGTGCCACATGTTTAGAGAACTAACATTGTTTCAGTGGAAAACGGTCCAGCAAATCCTCCAGTAATCCTCTACTAAATACCCATAATTTTATTTTTAAAAAAAACAACAGCCAGAAAAATTCCCAAAACATTTTTTTTTACTTAGCTGGTGGAGGGAAACCAAGGGAAACAATAAAACTGAATTAAAATGTGTAGTCTAGGTGACCTGACCAAATGCTAAAGTTGGTTGGTGCTAGCAAACAAACAGCTTGCTGAAGCTAACATTAGTAACTTGGAGCAAACTTTTCTTTGTTCTCTTGTTGAAAATTTGTGATTTGTCTATGTTAATCATAAATATAACTGAAACAAACACACATCTCTGCAAAAATATATTTATAGAATAATGGAATAATGTACCAAAAAGCGGAGACATATCAATTTTAGATAATGGGCTAACTAACATGAGCATCCAAATATAACCAGACTGTCACCATGCCAACTCTCTATGTGTTTTCATATTGTAACCATATCATGTAAATATACTCTGAAGCTATTTCTGACATTCCTCTGGGACAGATAGGCTTTTTAAAGAAGGTATCACCTCAAGGTGCTGACTCTTGAGTTAAAAATTCTCCAAAACAATGGGATGGGAAAACAACCTGGGATCCCTGGAACCCCAAGGGAGTTCACTAAAAGGCACAAGGGTCCCCAAAACTTTGACTGTCCAGCGTGCCAGTGTGATTTAAATACAAACTACAGAACTTTGGCATTTTCTCAGTAGTGTGCCACTTATTGACGCCTAATTTGGCCTCCATTGTGCATCCTACCTGTACTCTGAACTCTTTCCAACCAGTGTAAGACAGTCATATCTTGTCTAATCTCTTGTTCTATCTCCGTTTTTCTTTCTCCTATAAAGTCTTCTTGTATTCCTTTGCTTAATCAGCAACGATGTAAGTTCAAATCATCATGTGATATAGTGTGTAAAGGAAAACACTCCATCAGCAATGGCTCCAGAAATTACCATAATAGATGTCCCTCTCCCTGCAAAAGATTCCTGGGGTTTTAAGGAAAAGTTATGTTGTGTGTCTTTAAATGAAGGCAGTTCATTTAAAGACAGTGTTTCATTCACATGGAACAGATGTTTGGGGAATCTAAAAATATGAACTAAGAACCATTTCATTTTTTAGACCAGTCAAAAAATGCCACAGTGTACATGATTTTCCCTTATTACTTTAATTTTAATGAAAGCTTTGGTTTTATCAAAGGAAAGGAGTCAGCCACAATGAAGCATAACTGGTGTGAAGCTAGCGACAGAAAGCCTAAAACCAAGTAATGTATCCTCTTTACATGTTAGTAGAATATCATGTGAATACATAACATTTTCTAAATTTGCTTCATTGCACATCAGTGCACAGACTGCATATTTGTTCCTCTTGTCTATGGTTTTAGTTGGTTGTCAACAGTGACAGGACACTATGGATAGAATGGATTCACATGACGAAGATTATGAGAAAAAACTTAAAAAGTCTTGACAAACTATGAAAGTTTTGCTCTCCAATAATGTAATTCTATGCATGCATGCATGCATCAGTTCAAAGCTAATATTCATCCACCCTCCGTTGTCTGCTTATCTGGGGTCAGAACATCAGATTTCAGACATATAATACAGGGAATGCCAGACTAATGGACTGGTGTACCCTGCCTTTTGCCTGAAGACTGCTGGGATAGGCTCCAGCTTCCCTGCAACCCTTCCTCGGACTAAGCGGTTAGGATAATTGATGGATGGATGGATGGAATCCCAGACTTTCCCTTTCCCTTCTTCCAGTATTTTCTAGGAGGATCCAAGGTGAATGAGAAAGTAATCCTCCCATCATGTTCTGGATCATCCTTGGAGTGACCTTCCAGTGGAATATACCTGAAACACCTCACAATGGAGGTGTCCAGGAGGCATTCTAACCAGATGCCAGATAAGTTTGACATCCTCTTGCTTCAGGCTTTTCTGGGAGTTTTTTTTCCCTCACCTTCCTGTTGGCTATTGTTCATGTCAGTCGTGGGTGTCATGCCAAAGCTGTCTTTTACAAAACATTTTGGCTGGAATTTCTTAATTAAACCAATATATTTACTTTTTCTCACTACAGATCATTTATTTACTGAGTTATGGAGAACCTGAAAGTTAAGCTGTAGTAACAGTATGTTTGAAATATGAAGCAGGCATTTGTTTTTTACCCTGTTCACAACTGCAAAACTAGAAGAACTTCACCCATTTTAATAAAAAAATTAAATACCTCAAATAAACCATCAATTTAAATTTGATCAACATATCTGAAAGTAGCCCAATAATTATTTTGGCTTTATTGGGTATTTGATTTTAAATACAAATACACATTTTTGTAAGCCCATTTTTCAAACTTCAGAAAATGGGAAGTACTACAATTATGGTGCTGATTTGTTTTAAACTGCATGCATTTTTATGAGGAATTATAGTTTTTATATAATGGGAGGAATTTGCATTGCACCTGTCGATTCAGATCTTAAAGAAGCTTCACGTAACTTTCTGACCTTGAAGTCCAGACTTGTTCAATGACACAATGACATCTCTCATGTGCATTTCTGGAGTTGCTGCTGCCAAGCAGCATCCCGAGGCTGAGAAACCACAGTAAACAACTTTTTCTTCCGGGATGCTGCGTGACGTTAAAGCAGAGTTTCACTTCATGCTAGAAAATTACCTGGCTGTTGTGGACATGCACTGTTGCTGATTCAGCTTGGAAATGCAAGAAGATTAAAAGAGAGAAGTGGAACAACTGTAAGATCATCTTTTGCTGGTTGGACAGAGCTAACAGGTCAGGTAGGATGCCAGATGGATGCCGAATTAGCTGTCGATTGGGGTCATGTGACGGGGGAAATGGCAGAAGTTCCGTGGTGTCTTTATCAATCTAATTGTTGAATGGATGTATATGTATTTAATCCATGTATGACAGCACCTTCAGTTGGTAGGCATTACACTCTAGTGCTCTCTATAAAAGCTGGTCCCATGGCATCAGTCTTTTTTGTTGTTAAACGATAAGCCTTCAAATGTGCTTTAAGGTCAAGGTTCAAAGGTCAGTTTTTCAAAGAAGGAGCTATGTAATGTATTCAGACAGACGTATGTAATTGTCCACTTGAATACATTTCCAATTATGTTTTTTTTTTTAAGTGAAAGTCAAGGTTTTTACTTTTATTCCGGGCGGACACTGTGCGATTTTGAGGGGATTTCATCATGATTTAGCTGTCGCAGACCACGCTGCGTCATCGTGGAAACATCGTAGCGTCGGGATGTACAGTCGGGAGGTCGTGAGCCGTACAGTGTGAGAACACTCACGCAGAAGGATTAATTGCTGCTACGTTCTAACGATGATGCTGAGACCTCCCGATCAAACTTCTGGCATGTCAGAAATTTTCGCCGTCGCTCGTACAGTGTGAGTGGTGTTACGTCACGATTCTACGTTCGTAGAAGACACCGGTGGAGCTTTAAACAGTGCCGGGCAACCCCAACTTCAGACGTGTGCGGTGGACACAGCTGCTTGAAGAGAGATTAGTAGAGCAATGGAGAGAACACGAGGTTTTCTTTTTTTATTTTGTTTCAGCGCACAAGACAGCGCACACAACTGCAACAACTTGCTGCCTGCTCGCCATCTTTTCAGGCACGCTGTGGTTGTCATAGGAACTAGGAACCTTTGTTTTTCGTTGTTCACACTCGAGCTTGTCGTGCCGTCACACGCCGACTGACGCCGACAAGTAGTCGTGGTTGTCAATCGTGGCTGACAGCAGTCATACAGTATGAGTACACATGTCGTAGGGTCAAATAGAGTACGAGGGACAAACCTGGTCGTGCAGTGGGAGCATTTCCCTGACAGTCAGATTTCTAAAATCGCACAGTGTCCGCCCAGCATTAGAAAGTACCGGAGAATCAAGATTTACTTAAGTTTTTTGGGAAGTTTGTTCCAAAGCAAGTCACCTAAAGAGTTAAAATAGAGTCTAGAGTTATAACATTATTAGGAAAATTCGCCATAATTCTGAGGCTTTGATGTCTGCTGGCCGGATTTCTGCTGGATTGGATCCTTAGCTGTGTTGTCGATTCAATCGAGTAATAATTGGGTTGCAGGGAGCCCATTCAATGTGAGGCCTCATTGGTTACTCAGCATCCTACTAGGCCCGGAGTACTCAATTCAGTCCGACAAGGTCTGCAGTGCAGCAGATTTTCAAAAATTAATGAGTAATTGTGCATATCCCGATAGGCTGTTCGATCCATTTATTTTGATTCAGCTGTGTTGAAGCAGGAGTGCATCTAAAACCTGCTGAAATGTGGACCTCATAGGACCAAATAGGGTAATCTTTCCCTGTACTGAGGTATAGTTCCTGTTATTCCAAATATTAAGATGAATTTGATAATTAAATGATAAAATTATTAAGTTAGTGGCCGGGTTTAATCCAAAAATTATCTGAAGACGTTAAAAAAACAAAAACAAAAACACACACACACACACACACACACACACACACACACACACACACACACACACACACACAAATATTATGTTTTTACAGAAAAAAAAACTTTCAGAGTTCTTTAGTAGCCTATTAATCTTGTGGCATTACTATAAAGAAACTAAAAATATTCAATTATGCTTTTTTTAAAATGCTGATTGGATCAAAATTTTGTTTTGGATACGTGCAAATATCGTGCATTCTTTTGCGTAAGAAATCCTACGAACATGAGAGCAGCCTGAACTAAGCTTGGTTTCAACACGAGCCGGGATGTCCACTAATCTTTGGTAGGTGCATGAAGGGGGTCCACAATGAAAATAGATTGGGGACCACTGCTATATAGTAACAGTGCACGGGGCAACACATTTCTTTAGAAATTGTATATGGACATGCTTGGCATGGAAAACAAGTCATGCAGAACACAAATTAACCTTTTTCTGCCCTCTGAACACACTCCCACAAGCACACACATTACCCCATGGCAATCTTCATTCTGTGCAGGGCCCACAGGGCCCATCAAGCAGCCAATCAACGGGTTAATTCAGAGAGTCTGGCTCGACTGAAGAGGGCTCACTCGGCTCCTTTTCCTCTCAAATTTGAGAAATGGACAAGCGAGTGGTTGCTCTGTAAGCATCAGTAAGAAGTTGCTTATTCTTAGCAACTTTCGTCATAATATTACTTCTTCTTCATCCTCCTCTTCTCTTTCTTCTTCTTCTTATTACTGTGGCTTGTAACCTGTGATAAAATATGCATAAATTGAGCTTAGAATATAATAAATTTAACTGCAGATTCACATTAAGCATCATCATGCTGTACCAGTCAAAAGTTTGGATACATTTTCCCATTTGATCCAATGAAAAGGTGTGTCTGAACTTTTAGACTTAATAAAAACAAATTTAACCATTTAAACCATCTAAAGTTCTTCAACAATACCATACAATCAAAGCACTATAAAATATATTTGTTCACAGTAACGATAAATAAACTATTTCCTGAAGAGGAATAATCTTATATGTATTCATTTGAGCAGAAAGTTTGGGGAAAAATGTGCACATCAGTCCCTTTTTTTTTGTGTTAGAAAATTATGGCCGATTTCCAAATTTCTACAGATGATGGCAACACGTAGAGTAGAACTATGAAAATGTGCAGGGCAAAGGGGAAAGGAAAAGACAGGAGCAAAAGTGTACACTTTGATTTTATGGACAGGAAACTGGCCGATGGTTTTTTCTGCCTACTGAGGGATTCCTCCTTCAATAGACGATCTCCGGGTTAATCATTGTGCATTGCGTGCAGACTGTGTTTGCTCAGACAGAGCCAAGGGTCGGGAGGTTGTGTACAGAAAGAGGTGAGGGAGGTATCGGTCACCCTTTGCTATCAAAACAATCATCGGTCGTTTATTTAGACAGCACGCGAAGTTGTAAGAAAGAGGAGAGGAAAAAAAAAAAAAACCCGGTGTGGATTTATGGGTTAGTTGTGTGCAAGTAGCTACAGTTCAGCGTCGATGTTTCACAATTCATAATTTTTCCTCACAAACAGATCTTTGGAAGTGAAAGTAAAGACTTTTAGGTCTGTATTGGGGAAAAAAGCAGACAGAAAACTAACTTGTATGAAGCATTTTGTAACCCTGGTCTCACTTTGCTATGTATGAACTCACCAAAGCGTTTTGTGTTTTTCTATCCTGATTTTCATGTTTATATCCACTTTGGCCAGTCTGATTGAAATATGCTGAGCCACCACCAAGCTTTTTAGAACCAATTATAGTGATTTCATTTAATTTTCTATTCTCTATTACTGCTTAGTCCAGTTAAGGGTTGGGAGGAAGCTGGAGACTGTCAATTATTGGGTCATATAGTCTCACCTTGTACTTCTTCTTTCCTTACAAAGAGTCCAACTTTTATCCAGGGATCCTCGATTCTGGTCCTTGAGGGTCGTTCCTCCAGGTTAAAGATGTTTTCCTGCTGTGACACACCTGAATGAAATGAGTGATGAACAGACTTGTGCAGAGCTTGATGTCAATGCATAAGTCTTAGTCTGAATCAGGTGTGTTGCAGCAGGGAAACCTCTAATAACTGCAAGACACTCAAAGATCAGGATTTAGGATCTCTGTTGTAATTGTTTAAAGTGGTCCGGATCACTAGTTCAGGCTTTCTGAAAGGTCCTTCAGAGATTTATTTTGTTGGTCATTAGCTGCTCTGTCTTGCATTTACAGCCTTGCCTTGCTGCCTGATCATTATGTCCATCACAACACGGTGTGAAGTGTCCTTCAAAATGTAGACAAGTGGAGGACAAATGGCAAACTGTGAGATCTTGAAAACATCTTCAGCAGGTAAACAACATCCAGCATACTCCAGAAGTAAGTCCAGCCAGGCTCTGATGGGATCCTAAATGGACTTTGAGTGAATGTGTGTGTGGAAATGAAATGGAGGCTATTTATCCCAGTGGGAAATCACAGTTTCACGGTTGCAAGAATAGCAAAGAACGCCCCCTCTCCAAATGAATAAATAAATAAATAAAACCTACTTAAGCTTCCAGTTAATAGTTCTCCGTGAATCATCTTGTTGGTGCAAAAGTACTTTTTATGCATATTAGATTCCCCCCCTGTGTTTTTCACAAATAAAGCAAAAGAAAGTGCCTAAACTATCAGATCCTACAAGTTCTGTCATAAGCTGCAACTTAAAAAAGCCTGTTTTATGTCAGTGATCAGGGGCTTGATACAGGCCATTTCTTTTTCTGTCAATGTTTCTCCAACTTATCTCTAGCTGCATATGGATGGATGGATGGATAGATGGATAGATAGATAGATAGACAGACAGACAGACAGACAGACAGACAGACAGACAGACAGACAGACAGAAGTACTTTATTACTCCCAACTTGGAAAATTTAGTATCAAACCAATCATCGATCGTTTATTTAGACAGCACACGAAGTGGTAAGAAAAAAGAGAGAAAAAAAACTCTGTGTGGATTTATGGGTTAGTTGTGTGCAAGTAGCAACGGTTCAGCGTAGATGTTTCACAATTCATCATTTTCCCTCACAAACAGATCTTTGGAAGTGAAAGTAAAGACTTGTCGGTCTGTATTGGAGAAAAAAGCAGACAGAAAATTGCTGTTTCAGGCTCTAAAATAACCTCTAAAATATGATAAAATTGCAGTTATTTCTGCAACAAGAACAGGACAAAATCTTGCATAATGATCCGAAGAGCTGACTGATTCCCTCGCATGAGGAAGCTCTGGTTGTACAGGTACACGCGCAGTCCTGGAGCCATTGTGTGCCAAACTTTATCTCCTTTATCAGTTCTCTTTGCCACCAGTTAATCATTTGTGCGTACCAGGCACTCAGACACATCGGCTTCATTACATGCAGGGAGAACGGAGGCGGGAAGATGACTCGGCGGCTGATAGTGCTGACTGAGCCGCTGGACAGTGGTGTAAAGAACACCACCACTGCCCCCGCTTTTCTCTCTCCCCTTTGCACCGCTGAGGTTACATTTGGCTGCTTGCATTGTGGAGCACTCCAACATATGATCCCTCTGTGTCACAGCACGCTCTCATGCGCTGCAGTGAGTGACAAGAAGGCAGATAAAGAAAAAGAGGCGACGCACGAGGCTTGACACATCTGCTCGCAACCTTGCGTGTGATCGCGTTGTTGTACGTGCCATGTCGGATGCTTGTGCTATTTTCTGAGATTCTGTGGTGGTGGTACGTGAGGTTTAGTGGCACATCGATGAAGCATGAGGATTAAGTGAGCAGAAAATGTGTTTTTTGTTATGCAATCCAGGAAAAGGCAGTTTTTTTTTTTCTTTTTTAAAAAAAAAAAAAGCGTGCTAACAGCACCGGCTGCTGCTGTGCGCCGTTGTGGTATGTGTGATAAATGTGTGCAGTAATCCAACAGCCTGTTAGCTTGCAGGTCTCACACAGCAGGAGATTACAGATGGTGATCATGATACGGGGCTATTACTGAGGCACGACAGAAACTACAGAAGGAATTGCCACACCTGGTTTATGCATGAAACACAAAGCGTGTGTGTGTGTGTGTGTGTGTGTGTGTGTGTGTGCAGGTTTTGGCCGCTGCAGGTATGTGCAAACTTGGACGGATGCTTTTCAGCGGCAGACACGAGTGTGTGTGTGAGAATGACAGAGAGAAGAGCAGAGGTGTTTGTTGCTAGTGGGTGTAACCTGGTTTAAATAAATTTTGATCCCTTCGGGGCAGCTCAAGTAGTCATCCACCCATCTCTGAGATGTGCACATCTCGTAAAAACCTTTTTAAAAATGTCTTCTCCTTCGCCCGTCCTGCTTGTTTATAGGAAAAAGAAAGAAAATAGTCCTTTTACAATTCTAGTTTGGATGAGAAAAGTATTTCTCACAAGGAAATGCCGCTGTTGTCACGTCATGTGTGACGAGTGCTTATCCAGTCTGCCCTCCAGTGCCGCATCAAATGATCTGCCAACAGCTCGTCACCCTGACGGTGGAGTGAGAAATGATTTGGATTTGATCTAATGCCATTTATGAGCTTCCACAAGCGATTTATGAGCAGCCAGAATTATGACTCCAAAGAAAAAGTCATGTGATTGTGAAAAGTCATACTGACTGACTTTGATGCTTATCTGCAATTCCTGGATTCCTACAGACTTCCCTGCTGCGTGGAAGAAGAACAAATCATGATCTTAACCGGTGCAACGGTAGCAATGTGGTTTTAGAGCATCAGCAGGCTGTCAGTCAGACCTAATGTTGGCCAGCACACACAAAACTAAATGGCACATATTACTTTATAAAATGCAAATGCAAAAGACTAATAGCAACGGCTGATCAAATATTAAAAGCAACAAAACACCTCGTGCCACCTCAGTTATAATGCACTGGAACGGAATTTATTCTAAAGAGTAACCAGAAGGTATAACGATGAAAAGCTGAGAAAACTAGTTTTTATTTAACACATTTTTAATGATAACAATAGAAAATTAAAAGAAAAAAAGAAGTTTGTGAGAAAAACTTTTTATGAGATATAAGATTAGATGGTCAAGTCAAGACTCAGGAATCTGTATGAATATTCATCCATTGCTAATTTCCCATTCACATCAGCTCAAAACAAGGCACAACTTCCTGATTTGGTGCTGATAATCAGTAAACACAGGTAAATATTTTCTTATACTGTATTTAATTACTAAGAAGTCACTATTTTAAAGGTATGTTGTGTTGTTTTTCCTAAATGAATATATCAGACAATTCTCAGTTTTGACATTCCTTTGCTGAATGAAAATTAAATGTAGCAAAACTGTAATCATTACAGCGACATCTATGATCACGGTGATTACAGAGAAGAACTTGCATAGTTAACATTCACACACGATTCAGCCTCTAAATGTGAGGGCGGTGTCGGGACACAGTGACGTGATAAATTATGTGAAAGGCCAACAAGATGATAGTAAATATTTAGCTGTAATTGTACCAGCACATAGAAAGCAGGGGATATTTATAAGTTTACTGGACAGGAGCTGAATGAGAGGTTAAGACAACGTCGTGTAGTAAATATTAAGCTACTGGTTAGTTTATATTACACAATGAAACTTTATAGAGAAAAGTTAAAATCAACACACTGCCCAAAGTGTATCCATGTAAATTCATGCAGTGTATCTGAAAAGAGCATCAAGGAATGGAATAAAGGGAAATGGGTATTAATACATGGGTGTGGTGCGAACACCTTTCAGCATACGCCTCAAATGTAACTGTGCAAATGTACAGGTATGCCACTTTGCATTCCAGTTCCCACAGCATGACTCATAAGTTTGCTTTTGAGTAATTATGGTCCAAGACTTGCTCATGCTGCTCTCCAGTTAGCTGGATGTTTTGTGTTGAGATCTGCCGTTGTCAGAAACAAAGCCTGTGCCAGAAGCTGAGCTAAACACAGACATTGTTGATAATGACAATAATGCAGGGTTTCATATCTGTCTCATGTCTTATTGTAATTACTTTATAAAGTTTAAATCAGGAATTTTGCAGATACTCCTGTTTTGACTCTTATTGAAATAAAACAGATGTCTGATGCATGCAGGAGCTTTGTTTCTGCAACTGTTCCTTATTTAAGGGGTTGCCACAGCGAATTATTGCTTGGGTGAATTAGCACATGTTTTACGCTAGATGCCCTTCCTGATGCAACCCTCTGGATCTATCCGGGCTGGACTGGGGACCAGTCCGCAGAGAACAAGCCACCTCAGGGCTGCAGTAGCGCAGGACTTGAACCACTGACCCTCTACCACCCGAGCCACTGCCCCCTTCACTGTTCCTTATGGCAACAATGTAGTATAATCAGTTTTTGCTATTTTTTCACCAAATCTCAACATTAACATATTCATTTTCCTGGCTTCCAAATGGAAAACCAACACACTACTGTATGATTGAGGTGTTTGTTTAGAAGGTGAAACATTTACTAATCCAAAATAGACACAAGATATCTGCCACTTGCTGCTTCAGCCAAAAAAAATCCACAGTAACAAAAGCAGTATCAGTTATTATTCAACAAGCAATGTGAGTCAGCGAGCGAATGATTCACTTTTGTGGAACACAAAAAATGTCCGATAAATGTAGCCTTACTCAGCATAAATGAGGGTTGAGCCCAAAACCTTTATGTTTCTAAGAGCAGGTTTAATTACATGCTCTGTTTCATTAACAAACTGTTCTGGTGCAGCAGGTGGTGGACAGGACAGATCTGGAGTCTGTGCACCAAAGAGAGGAAAAAAAGAAAAAGGAAGAAGGAAAAATATATCCGTGTCGTTGTGGCAAAACCATTAACGTGTAATTTAGTGTCAGTCTGGGTTTTTCTCTTTCATTTGTTTGATATAGTTTATTGAGTGAAGGCTTTGTGAGTCACACGGAGAGGAAGTGCCACTGTGCCCTCAGGATGAATCCATCAAAGAGGAATGATGAAACGCCAGCACAGCCTGTTGATGTTGCCTGACTTCCACATTAAGCTATAAATCAAAACCTCTTTTTAACCACCCTTCATTTACTAGATGAAAAGTTTTTTGCCTTATTCCTGGCAAGTTGTGCTCCACCTTCAGTCTGCAGCTGTTGATGAAGGGACATTGACATCTGCACATTGATATATTATGTATGCACCTACAGAGAACACGCTCTACTTTCACCCACAATAATCTGTTCACAGCTTCAACACCAAAACAGAGTTAATATTGTGTTTAAGCGAACATAACGATGCTAGCTGTGCCCAATATAAGACAACAGTTTATTATTGCTCCTGTTCTGTACGACAATCATATGCCGAAGTCACATTTACACTGTTATGAAATTAGTTATTTATGGGATTTTCTTGCAAATGACATATTCCTCAAGTAGACCAGAGGAAGAATAAGTTGAAAATGAGACTAACGAAAAAAAATTGTACTTCTTGCTTTTGACGTGTATGAATGAGCCTATTGACAATCTTTTGCAAAAGGTTTTAAAAATGTCTCATTTATTGATATACTGGTAGGGAAATGAGAAATATACAAAACAATGTGTTTTAACTTGTTTAAACAGGTGATAAAAGGTAACACAGCTTTAACCCTCTGAAGACAAGATCTCATGTCATTTCTTTAAGCAGCGTTCAGGAACAGTTCTCCAAGCTTTTAAAAGCACTTTCTAAAACTCTTATTTTGGAATTTTGGACGTTGTTACCTTATGTTTTCTGTCCAGATGATCCCGCATTACAACATTGTTTGGATCCAGGCTCAGCAAATGATTCATCACTACATCAGGCCTCTGATTTTCAGTTCAGTGCCATTTGGCAGGTGCGTCTCTAGAATTTATAGAAAGGGGGGGCCTAGCCCTCAATCCTTTCAGCCAGCACAAGTCATTCATAAACAGGGAGAACACGAAGTTCATATACAAAGGCCACATTAAGACTGATCCAGGAACATTCCTGCTGTGAGGAAACCAACCACTGAAATGTAGTAAAGGATCCAACTCCTTATCTACTTCTTAGAAATCACAAATTTATCTGGTCTGTCTTCACCTTCATTATTGCTACAGAGAGGGATAAAGTGCTCTATTCCATGAATCAAAACTATCCTCCGGTTTCCTGTGTGGTCCTGTTGCTCTGATTTCTGGTAGCACTTTACATTACCACTAAGTAATTAAAGGGTAATTGTGGGCTACTTTGATGGTAATACTGATTGAATAACTGGGTAATACTCCATAACTACTAGTAGTAATAAACAGATAAAATCCTAGTAGTAACACTGGATACATCATAGTAACAGGCTAAAACTGAAGTAAAGGGTAATAAGTTGCTTGTAATCTACAGTAATAGGAGGGTAATAAATTTAACGAGAAAGTGAAACTATTTCTTAGTCTCTAATGTCGTGGTAATTACCTGATAGCTGCCTGGAAATGTCTGCAAACATGTAGACATACTTAAATAAAAAAGTAATTATGGTGACATAATGCCATTATTACTTAATCACAATTGGACAGTTTCTATGTAATAACCACGAATCAAGACTGTAAATATATCCATTTACTATTTCCTCTCTTTCTCTTCCATTTCATCCTCTCTTTCCCTGTCCTGTCTCTGTCTGTATCCAGGTAAAAGAAGTGATGATAATCATAATAGTGTTTTTCTTTAACCAACAGTAACCAAGTCACAAACTCACTGGAGTTTGTGAGTTGGTTACTTTTTTCTTTTTTTCATCCTTAAAAAAAAAAAAAAGAAACTCTGTATATCCCTGTATATTCAACCACAAACTTACGTTGTTGTCTGCAGTCGGAGTGAAAGTCGAGAATAAAAACCTGAAGTAGGGATAAATGGACTGATTCCGCCGTCGGGATTTGAAATGAGAAACTTTACTGCACTGCCTTCCAAACAATCACTTACACCTCAATCATTAAAGGAAATAATGACAGAAATGTTTTAGAAGGTGTTAATGACAATAATGGTGGCTGAAAGCTCTGGTAGGTAATCTTGCTCAGAGACATTTCTGGTTCCTCGTCCTGATAGTAGTCTACACATTTTGTAATCATAAACAATAAGGAATATAGTCAGACCCCTCAGTTTACTGTGAATCTGTAAAAACTGACCAATCCAAACGCTCCGAAATGGAGTCGTTCATTTCTTATATTTCTTAAGCTTCTTCTCCCGGCTCCCACTTCCCTGACCCGGCTTGGTTTATTCGCCTCCTCTTGCTAAACAGCCGAGAAAGAGAAAATCATTGGTGGAAAAAAGCTGCGAATAAAAAAGCCTTGGATCACACAAGGAGCAAAACCAGAGGGGGAGGAGCCAAGACAGGGCGCCACTTTCAGATCTTGCTAGCTCCCCAACATTACCTACCCCAGCTTTAAAGACACACTACAAAACTTTTGTCATTTTCTCCGTCACATGACCCTTGTCGACAGCTAATTTGGCATCCATCTTGCATTCTGCCTGACCTGTTAGCTCTCTCTATGCAGCAGAAGACGATCTTATGATTAGTCTTGTTTTTTCTCTTTCTCTTTTTTAAACTTCTTTCATTTCTTTGCAGTATCCGTGATGTTGCGTGTCCAAAACAGCCAGTGTGTTTTCTAGTATGAAACAAAACTCTGCTGCAACGTCAAGCAGCGTCCCTGATGAAAAACTTGTATAGGGCAGTTTCTCAGCCTCAGGAAGCTGCTGCGTAGCAGACATGCACATGATAGATGTCACTGTGTCACCCAGAAAGTCTGGAACGCAGAGTTTTAAGGTCAGAAAGTTATATATGTCTTTAAGAGCCCTTAAATTAGGCCTAACAACACCCAGATCATTTGGCATACCTTATGTTTTCCCCCCATTCTCCCTGAAGAAAAGCTTGGATTAACTGGAGACCTCAGTCAGGTCCTAAACCAGGTCTTTACTGGATTTATTCATTTTTCTGTCAATATTTTTTAAAGTTGCACAATCTAGTATTCTGACTTAAAACTCTGTAACACAGTGACATCTATTAAGTGCATTTTCCGAGGCTGACAAACCGCACTTTACAACTTTTGCTTCTGGGACAGCATGTGATGTTTCAGCTTAGCTTCTCTTTACTCAGCATGTCACATACTGGCAAGCGGATATCGACACACTGGCCATTTTAAACGCAGAGAGTGACTGATTCAGAAAAGAAACATGAGAAGACGTTACTGGAGGAAACGAAAGACAATATGAGACAGAAAGAGAAATAAGACACGAGTCAAACAGGACTGACTTATGCTGTCTGCAGAGAGCTCGCTGTACAAGTAGGATGCAGAATGGATGCCAAATTAGCAGTCTTTAAGGGGTACGTTGCTCAAAAAAATGCATTAAAATCTGATGTGAAGGACTCTTAAATAAGTAGCTGTGACAAACTGAGAAAGACAATGTGTGGAGTTTCAGATGTAAACATCTCCTTTAAGGCCAAATCCAAATTCTAACTTGTATCCCATCTGCTCGTTTGGTTTTTAATTCACCGATGAGGAAGTCATAAAAACAAACAAGAACACTGGCATGCATGAAGATAAATGAGTTATTGTTGGTGTTGTTAGCAGTTTACCAGTGCCAAACATGTAACTGGAATCAATTTGGGAACTAGACAGGTTAGGTTAACTTTCACTGGGATTCACTGGAGTTAAAACTGCACTAATTCCAGTATGTCCTCAAAAAATAGGCCTCATTGAACTGGTTTTTACTTCTCCTGTGGACCAGTATTGTGTTTTGTGCATATATGTGCATATGTCATCAAGTCAAGTCTATAGAGTCCTCTTTCATTAAATTTAACAAAGAAGAGCCAAGATTAACCCCTGAGAGGCCAACTTAAGAACAACTGGGGGGGGAACAGTCCATTTAAAAAAAAAAAAATGGAAGTCTTTATCGACCCTTTGACAAAATATGAAAAAAAATATATAATTCATTTCTTGTTATTTTTGCCTTTTGTTACCATACAATAGATAATTGTAGTGAAGTCCTCTGCTTTGGTATCTACCAGGGTGCAGGAGACCAGTATTTTACGGAGTACAACAGGGTTTTGAGTTATTTTTTTTTAACATAAAGTGATGCAAAATGTTTCAGAAACTGTATGTATCAGATATGTTATGTTTGGCTTTATAGGGTTAAATAAATATCCAGTAATTATTAGTTGATTTGACAGGAAAACTGTACAGCATGGATAACCACCTAGATATTTTTCCTGCAGCAACACATCTGTTTCAAGTAAATGAGTCTTGACAGACTTGTGAAGAACTTGACAACAAGGTGTTGGAGATAATTTGATTTAATCAGTTATGTTGCAGTAGAGAAACATTCAATATCTGCAGGGCACTGGCCTTTAAGGGCAGGAGTTGGTGATTTCTGCTGTAGAATTAACCCTCCTCACACACACACACACACACACACACACACACATTTAGCAGTTCTTACTGCGTGCTAAGAGAGATGCAGTAGGAAGCACATGCAAAACTAAATAAAAAAAAAAAAAAGACAGTCCTTGGCTGGTTGCTGGTTGATTGCAGTTGGTTGCAGTTAGATCTTTTCACACTGCAAGTCATAACTGAATTATTAGCTTGTTTTCCAAAGCAGGCCATTTGGAAATTTCTCTAATATAGATACCACTGTCGTGCCAACAAGGCTGCTCAGCCAAAAACAACACTGGTTTTGTGCTCTGTGTGTCTGCAACAGTGGGAGCAAGATAAGTGACTGTGCACACATCAGCATTGACAGTCAAAGTGATTTGTGCTGAGATTAGGTGCATGCCATCGCAGATAGCACGCTATCAATCACAGGTATACAGCTGTGGTTTGTTCTAAAAATATCAAGTTTTCAGCTTCATAAAAAGGAAATTCTAAGACAAATGCAGATGATTGTCACTGTTAAGCTTCGGCAACATGGTGGAAAGGAAATGTTACAACTTGTGTGTGTTTTTTTAAGTGTGTACCGACTGCAGGGACAGAGAGCATCACAGTTATATTCCTATTTTCTAGGAGGTCAAACGAGCCAGTATGAAATGCTGCTATTGTGTTGCTGACATGCAAGTGAAAACGAAAGTGACTCTCTGCAATGAGCCAGCTGTGAGAACAACATCAGTTTCCCAGGATTAATCAGAGCAGATTGCACGTACCAAAACATTTGACAGCATTGTGAAACAAGGTGAGAGGCAACGCGTCATTTTAAAAAGCACAAGGTTTCTGGTCTGTAAAAGCAATGTTTGTGGATGTTGGCTCAGATGTTACATTTCATCCAAACTCGAGGCTGTTGCATAAAGTTTATCCAACATGTTTCATTGCTTATGTTGCAAATCTCTTAATCCTTTTGTGTTATAGAGTTAACCCTATAATGATGTGTGTATCGGATTTGATACGTGCAGTTTCTGAACCCTTTTGCATCACTTATGGTGAAAACTTTCCTCAAATAATAAAAATAAAAACTTCAGATTGAAAAAAATGGAATTTTCTGCCCACATTTTTTTTGTGTGGCACTTTAAAGGGTTAAATTAATTCCTGATTTAATTGTGAGTACATTGCTTTGCTTTGCAAGCGTAAGATAAAGCAGCATGTTGGAGAGAGCTCAGCTTTGTTAGCGGCAGTTAATTTTCACTGCCTGGCTGATAGCATGTTTCATCTTGTGACTGATTAATTCCAAACATCAGGCTCAACCACCACCAAGCGTTTATGTACTGCATGCGTGTGAATCCTGTCTGATGCAACTTACTCTTCACACACATTCATTTCATACATCCATTTTCTCACGCAGTGAGAGAGAAATTCACAACTGATGACATCACAGCAGAAAACGTGCTTTTTGAGCAACTGCTGTTGAAATCAACAGATCAACTTTATTTATTTATTTTTCTTATCCAGCATTTAAGCAGGCAGAATGATTTTCTGGATGCTGTGTTCTGCTGGGCAAATTTACTCTGCCAAGGGAAGCATCATAGATATAATGCTCCCCTCGATATTCTGGATTCTTATTTTATTTTTCTATTTATTTTACATAATTGTTTGTATTACAAAGTTTGTACAGGTGGACCGGACCGGAGAGGACAGAAGAGCGACAGAAAGAGAATCAAAAAGAGGAGAAAACAGAAATGCACCTCGTAGAGAGAAAGACATGAAGAGAGAAGGAGAAAATGGCTTTTTAAATGGTGTGCATAACATTGTTTTAGTGGAGGTTTATCTTGATAAGAGAGGTTGTGATGTTATACAATCCATATAAATGTAGTCTGATGCAAACAAATTTACATTAAGTTAGAATGCCCAATGCATTTATAACATGAACACTTTCACTTTTTTTTGCAGTTTTGGCACCTAAATTATTCTAGAAATGATAAAAATTGATGCAACATTAACCTTTTTGTCTTTGACTAAGATGACAGATATCTGGCAGCTCTGGAAGCCTGATTATAATTGATTTGTAAGTTGTATCACTAATAAGTCCAATGCAGACAACACACCATTTACTCCACAGGCACAACTGACTGACCTGCAAGTGTCTAAATACACCTACAGCCAGTGGTGTAGTCCATGGTATACGTGGGTATATGGAGTATAACCACTTCTTTTTCAGTCAGCATTGAGTATTGAGTATTGAGACTTCTAAAGCGTCTGTGACGCTGCTTTTACAATTACAAACATTCCCATGCACGTATGTCTACCAGCAGCTCAACTAATGATGACAAATCCACAATGGACCAGTTGGCCAGCAGCTGCATTAATTTTAGCCTGAACATAATAAAGATGTTTATACTGTATGTGTAGCAGCCATTTTTTTAAGGGCAAAAAATTGGTAAAAGTAAGTACAATGTTGAGGTGCAAGATATTTGTCACATGTGTCACTGAGTCAAGAATTGCATTTATAATGAGCGTACTGGAGGAGGAAGTGATCTTTTCACGGCAGAATCCTTCAAAGACTCCTTAAAATGTGTAACTAGCATCATGGTTGCTGTTTAGGTTTCAGGTTAACATGGTTGGAGCGAGTGGGGTAAATTTATAAAGTGGTTAAGATGAACCACTCGGTAAATAATTGTATATTCTTAAATCTCAGATGTCCACATATATCTGAAGCTGCTGTTGTGGTGATTAAAAAAAGAGTACCGTATTTTCACGACCATAAGGCGCACCGTACTTAAAGGCGCAGTCTCAGTTATGTGCGTCCTTTCTGTATTTAACACATACATAAGGCGCACCTGACCATAGGGCGCGGGTTTTATATACCGGTACAATCCACGCCCACGGTACAATCCCCCTTTAACATTCTCAATGCACACAAGCATACAAGTATGCCTTTTTAAAAAATAGAGCGGGAGCAAAACCGAGTTTGGTTGTGCTTTATTTAAGTATTGATTACAAAGTACTAACATTTTTTAATCATCAGTCAATCATCAATAGGCGCGGGCATGGTAAAACACACGGATAAAACAAGCACACAAGTGTGCGTATTTAAAAATAGGCCGGGACCAAAACTGAGTTTGGTACTCACATTTTTTTTTACCGGTAATCGTCATCAGTCAAACCCATCAAAGTCCTCATCCTCTGTTTTCAGAATTGAACAACTGCACTAAATCTCCAGCAAACATGCGAGGTTCACTTTCTCCACTGTCAGAGTCACTTTCCGTGCCGTGCGGCTCCTCGGAAATGATGCCGGCTTTTGCGAAAGCGCGGACAACAGTGCCAGCAGACACGTTAGCCCAAGCGTCTGTCCTCCAACTCGGGCCACCTTGCCTTATGTCCACGGAAACTCAGCTGCGTCTTCTTTACCTGTCGGAGCTCGTTTTCCATCTTCCTCCACTTGTGAACCATCGATTCATTAATCTTAAATTCTCTCTCGGCTGCTCGATTTCCATGTTGCTTGATGTAGTTGATGGCCTTCAGTTTAAACTGTGCTTCATAAACGTGTCTTTTTGCCATTTTCAGGGTTGTTAGAAAAAGGTGTTCTGCATAACACACATACCTGTTCGTTTATATGCGATCAACGCCCACGCTTCACCCTTTAACGTTCTCATGGTGTTCTTTACTACGTCCGATTACAACAACAACAACAATAACAACACGCACACAAGCACTATAGGGCGCGCCGCACATTTTGAAGAAAATCTAAGATGTGCGCCTTATGGTCGTGAAAATACGGTAACGTTAAGAGTATGTTAAAATATGTTTCATAGGAGCAAATTTTTCTAGTAAGGATACATTTCTAAATGTCAGCTTGAACAATGTTTTGAACAAAGCAAATTTTTCCAGGTTAAAATACATAAAACACCATAGATGCTGATCATTTCCTTCTAAACCATGTGAATCATTTAGATAATTCTTACATATACTGGGGCTTTAATCACTTTGACATAGCTCTCATCATTTCCACTGACAGGAGACATCCTAAAATAATGACATTTTTTATTGCTTTGTTTTTATTATTAGGGTTCGAGCTTTACGAATAGGCTGGCGCCTATTGTTGTTGTTGTTATTATCATTATCATTATTATTATTATTAGTTGAATCCATAAAATTATTTCTGGCCTGAAGCACAGCAAATGTAAAAAAAAAAAAAAGCCGGCTCAACTTATCTCATGTTTCCTAAAATAATTTAAAGTTATTTTATGCTACCTTCTTTGTATCTCTGTGTTAAGGGTAAATTTATAACCACTAGAAATTGTTCTACTGAGCTGCTTTCCCTGCAACAGCTAAATCAACTTTATAAGTGATTAGTAACATCTGCTACAATTTCTGCTTCCATTTCTCATTTCTACTATTTAAATCCTCAGCACGGAGCTAGTTGCTAATTTTGCTAATCATGCTGTCAACCAGTTAATTTCAAGCTTGATAATAACTTTAGCAATAATATGGAGACACAAAGCCATCTTGTTTGGCAGAGAAATAGTGTTTACTGATTGGCTGCTACTGCTTTAGTTACAGCTGTGAAAACCGTATCAGTGACGGTAGGAATTGCTGATTTTTCTGCCATCGACTGGGGCTTTTAGACTGGAAAACTGCACTCTAAATGAGGTAAGTTGAGCATTTGACAAAAGTATTGCTGCTTTAGTGAGAAAATTGCTTTTTTACAACAGTTGAATTGTTTATTTCTGAGTTCATCGACAGAGTTTTCTTTGTTTGCAGGATAAGAAGTGGTGTTGTAACTTCTTTGGCTTCATACTATTAGATGCTAATATTCTGGGACATGCAACACTCTCATTATTACCAACCATTGTACGGATAAAGCCCAGGGCAAGATAGAGCTTACAGATATTATCTTGTGTTTTTAATTAATGTGTTTTTTATTTAATATTGTTTGCCTGCTGGTACTTTTACAACTTTTTCCATTTTTATCTTTGTGCAGTAACTGTTTAATTTAGCTTATCTGTCATAACTCATAGTGTGTGTGCTGTTTGGTAAGGGACTGTAAAAGAATAAGATTATAATAAACTGAGGGACTAAAAATGTGATGAGAGCCAAAGTTAATTATAATTTGGGAGTGAGTTTTCATCGTAGATCCAGATTCTGAATATATAAACATTGATAGAAGAGCATTAAGGAACAAGATAAATATAGATTCACGCAGGAAACATTTTCAACTTCAGGCAGTGTCACGGCAAAATGCTATGTGAGTTCACTTTCAAACAATTATTTTCCACAATAATTTTCATGATCTACAATAACATGCAGCTAATAACTGGACATGTTTTGCTTGATGATGATTTACCTGTGACAACTTGTGACAGTACACGACCACATTGTCATGCGGCCCCTTCTACAAAGCCACAGCTTACACACAAAGTTTTAAACAAATGGACAAAACTACTTAAAACATATTTTCTTGTAAAATTGGGATGTATCTTGTAAAAGTGGGGCTGTCACAGGCCAGATCAGGAGGTCAAGCAGAAAAGATGAATCTGTTGTCCTCACGCAAAGCAACTGTGTAGCCTCAGGCAGCACTCCCCCCCCCCTCCCCACTAAAGACAAGAGAGCTGCAGACCTGCTCATCCGGTTTTTCACACTCTTGGCTGTGCTGTGTGCAAGCGAACAGCTTGTAAATGACAGAGGAAGCCAAAGTGTATTAAGACCGAATGCCTCAGGCCAAGGGAGTTTACACAACCTGTTGCCATTAATCCACCCTCTCAGATTTTTCTATCCAGTTCTGCCATAACGATGCCAGTCAAGTGCAACTTTTCTTATGAAGCTCAGTACAAGTTTTTGGCACCTTGTTCATTTACATTCCTGACAGATGTGATATTGTTTCTGTCTTAGATCTGCCAGGAGCCACTACTGTTTTGAATCAAATCATGTGTCATTCACACGGTTAATAAATCAAATTTGGCTAACTGTGAAAATACTAATGCTCTATTCATATTTCATAAATTCATATATATATATATATATATATATATATATATATATATATATATATATATATATATATATATATATACATATTGCAGCCCATACATACATTGGGTTTCAATGACTACAATCTTATGAGTTATTAAACACATCCAGACGGTTTATAATATTATAAAATATCTGTGCAGCCATGTAAACAATCAGTATTTCTGCAACAACCTAATGCAGTGACTTTTTAAACATGCACCAACATGGCTCCCAATAATACGCACTCAATGAGCTTGGTAGCATGTGTCTGACACAGCTGATAGGTCCATTACTCAGCAGACAAGCTCAAATTCTCAGGACTCTTAGCAGTTCCATTTTAAGCAGAGTGATAGAAGTTTGTCTACAATCGGAAAAGGGTGTGCCCAAAGACAAGGACTGGAGGAGGAACAAGCTTCAGAGTAAACTAAGACACTTAACACTTGACCTGAGGCACGTAGCTCAGATTTAAGAATGAGTTAGCGTGTCAAGATAGCGTGTCTTGAAGCAGACCACGCCTGCACCTGTCAGGTGTTCTGTGACATGGGGGTTTTATGAGTGTATGCGTGTGTTCTCCCTATTCTTGTTGCACGCAGGTGATGATGATGGACAACAGTATTCACCCATCACCTGCTCTGGCTACAGGTTCCTGGAAACAGCTAAATATTCATTAACTGCAGTTCACCTGTTGTTTTCTTCACCTTTTTGTTGACTCATGAAATCTAGTTATATAAACTTTCTGTGTCAGTTCCAACTATCTTAATTACCTCTGTTTGTTGGCTTGATTTCCAGACTGTGTATGACTTTGTTCCAACTTGCACAGCGAGTGCAGTGTTACTGTTTTATTGGGTTGCACCGTTTTTGTTTACATAATTAACAAACCCAAATCAGAAGGACGGGACAGAGGCGCTAATCATGCCAGCACAAGAGCACAAGAGTACAAGGGCCATCAAGTCTCAGATCTACCACACCAGGCAGGATCCCAGGTGCAGACTGTGCAAAGAAAGCCATGAAACAATCCAGCACCTCCCAGCAGGGTGCAAGATACTGGCAGGCAAAGAATACATGGAACGCCATAACCAAGTAGCCGACATAGTGTACAGGAACATCTGTGCAGAATATGGACTGGAAACCCCAAAGTCCCAATCGGAGACACCACCTGAGGTGGTGAATGAACGGAATAAGATCCTCTGGGACTTCCAGATTCAGACCCACAAAATGATGATGGCCAACCAGCCGGACATAGTGATCATGGATAGCCGCAGAGGAAAGCCGTGGTGATCGATGGATCCATCCCCAATGATGGAAATATCAGGAAAAAGGAGCAGGAGAAACTGAAGAAGTACCAAGGCCTTAAGGAAGAACTGAAGAAGGCCTGGAAGGTGAAAGCAACAGTTGTACCCATAGTAATGGGAGCACTGGGGCCGTGTCCCGATGGATGGATGGAGCCTACCGTTCTGACTTTTCACCTTTGGCTTGGAGCAAACAACATGTGAAGCTGATGTAGGATACTTTTTTGTCTGAATGAAACACAATTCCTCTGAATGATGTTTCATCCCAGGTACCTCAGAACCCAAATATGCTGAGAGAAAATGAACAAGGTTGATAGGAGGCTTTGTTGAACACTGATGTTTCAAATGACAGTATTAAGCATAATTACATGAAATTTTGCTTGTTCAGAACATCTTTGGTTAGCATGCATTTGTTCTCAAACCTCACTTTTCTTTCTTTTAGGTAGCACTACACAACTTTTTTTTTTTTTTACCTTAAAAATATGTGTTTCGGACTCTTATTGATAGTACAGTGACACCTATTATGTACGTTTCTGATGGCTTTGAAGCCCAGCATCATCCCAAAGCTGAGACACTGATCTTCACAACATTTGTTTCCAGGACACTTTGGTACATTACAGCTGAGTTTCGTTTGACACTCCAAGTCACAAGCCAGCAATTATGTATCAACACACTTTATTTAAATGCGAAATGTGCCCAAATCAAAGAAATACAAGAGCACAATATCAGAGGAAAAGAAAGAGAAATAGATAGAGATAAAGACAAGAATCAACATTGTACTGACTTTCACCGATTACAGAGAGCTCAGAGAACAGGCAGGATGCAAGATGGGTGCTGAGTTCGCTGTCATTAGTTAGTAGCTCAGAAATGCTTCTTTGAAGATTCACTACGTAACTTTCCAACTTTAAAACTGCATTCTGGACTCATTTAAAGGCACAGTAACATTTATTATATGCATTTCTGGAGCAAGGTTTTACACACCTGGTCACAGCCTAGCAAACAAATAAAAACACACCCGCTGTTTTGAACATGCACCTTCGATGATTCAGCAAACAAATTCAAGACGGCATTATCGGAGAAAAGGAGGAAAAGAAAAGGACAAAAAAAGTTAATGCAAGTGTCGATACTGACTTTACTACTGGACTACTACTACTACTACTTCTCCACTGCATCAGCGAGATTCCCACCTTAAAAAAAACCCCAAACACAAACATGCACAGAAGCCATTCTCTCACTCATAACACACACAAAGAAGCAGACCATTTGAAGTGACAGCCCTGTCGTGCGTTAAATGTATTTATGGATGGCCACAGCGTGCCAGTGCGGAAATTCCTCTCATACTAGGAAACATCTGGTCCAGTTTTATCAGTTGTATCTTAACTCTCATCTAAGAATATCAGCAAATAGTTACACAATTTTTCTCCCTGTACAACATAATCGGAGTGCAGCATCCCAAGGGCCTAGAGTGAAAACACAGGAAAATCTGATAGTCAAATATACGAGTTATAAATACAAGTAGATACAAGCTGACACAAATGATGTCATGGGTTGATAAGATAAACAGTAGACAGATTTGTTTTAATAAAGATACAACAGTTTTTTTTCTTTATTTGCTGATCATATTACAGATGTGGCAGGTCTATTGTCAGTGTTGGAACATGAACTCTGTTGACATTATGATGCAGTCTGTTGACATTGCTCCTGCCGTTCCCTACAGGTTGAGATGAAAGCTTCTAATTGCATGACAAGTGGTGAAGGAAATGAGATAATCTCTTCTAGTCTCAGTTTCAGCCTCTTTCTTACTGACACGATTCTCAAATTGTTTCATGTTGCGTTTCCTCTACCCTGTTGTCCTGGCAACGATTGTACTGCACACCAGTGGGTGGAACCATTAGGTGAGAAACCTGCCAAGTAAGACAAACATACACACGCACACATAGGTGTTAGGTCATATACTTAGATAAATTACATCTTATCCACACAAATGTGAATAATATCAGTTACTCAGTAAACATCCTTTCTCACACAGAAGCTTTGCAATGCAGACAAATTTGCCAGATGCTTTCATCAGGATCAAAGTTTGAAAAACAGAGTTCATCCTAACAAAGGTCAAACAGCATGGGACTGATCACAGCATGGGTCAAACACAACCTGTCTTTATTTTTATGTGACACTGTGGTTTACAATCTCCTCGGTGGATGGTTCAAGCTCCAACAGGTCCCCCCTCCACTGCTTAGGGCCAACAATTACTCCTCCAGCTCTCCATTCCCAAGAATCTAACCACTGACCCAGTAAGAAGAAAGAGTGATCGGGGCAATAAATGAAAGCATCTGCACATGAATACTGATACATTATAGATTTATTTCTGTAACTTTTATTTGGACCAATTTGAATATATCTTGATGTTTATGACATTTTAAAGGGATTATCTGTGACTTAGCTCCCTCTGCTGGTGACACTGAGGAGATAACCTTTTACAATGCGAATGCAAAACGGCCTGTCAACCCCAGCTCTGTGGCATTTTGGCAGTGTTGAAGAAGAAAAACGTATTACTAACTGACTTACCTAACAAAGCCTTCACAGCTTGACTTCGGATCGACAATAAGTTCTCTAGTCTGCAGGGAACACTTTGCTTCTTGCAACACACAAGAGGTTTAAAGTGGTGTCAAACATGGACAGTAGAAGATTTATGCAGATCTTATCTTCTTTTATTAACAGTGAAAATGTTACAATCCTGACTGTAGTATGAAAATGCACATGTTGTATCTGCTATAGAACAAGTGTCATTGAAGTAATTAATAATTACACTTTGGCAGACCTTGCTACATGCTGCTTTGATATAAGAAAGGTCCTGTTTGCAGTATTTGCCAGGTGTGATGTTTCTCTGTACAAAACTTGCAATATGCTACATTACTGCTTCTTAATGTAAGCTAACATGTATACGCTAAAATGTAAGTGTTGCACTGGCAATACTTGTGCAGTCCAGTTGGGACTCAAATGTCATAACCTGGCAATAACAATGGCCAATTAGAGAGTGTGTAGAAGTGGTCCCCATCAATCTGTCCATGTAAGCATTGTGTTCACAGTCAACTTCCTGTTAAAACATATGGGTTATAAAGAGGGTTCCTGCATTTAATATAGCTGTTTTGTTATTTCCAAGCAGCAGGTAAAAAGCTACTATTCTACTTTTTAATTGTCTTTCAAATCAAGTTCCATAGTTAGATTAATTTCAATAACACCATGGTCATGAAATGAAGTGTTTTCTTTGTTTTCCCCAAAGAAAATTTGAAGAGCTCCGACTTGAGCTTTGGACACTGCAGGCAGGTGCAGGGGAGCCAAACAGTGCAGGTCCTGAATCCTTTTCTTTTTTTTTTTAACCAGTGCCCTGCAGGCAAAACATAAACTGCCAGAGCAGAGCTTCCATGGTTGGACTCGGGAACAGGAAGAGATGTAGACGATAAAGTTCATCGTTTGAAGTGGTTCAGCTCAGAGGCACAGCTCAGAGGCTCAGACATAAAGGCTCACGCTGCATCTTTCTCACCGTGTCCTGCACGCACACCCCTTACTCCCATCCACAGTACGGGAAAGGCAGCAGAGCAGTGCTTGCAGTGGTTTCTTGTCTCTCAGTTTTACTGTGAATTCATACAAGTTTAATTGCCGTGTCCTCCCGAATTGTGAGCTGAGGAAGTATAAACATGTCGACATGTTTATCCCCATCATGTGTTATCCACGAACAAAGAGTCAGCTTCGGTTGTTGCTTTGCTGGGGTGATAGATTGTCACTCTGAGTGGGCTTTTGAAGGGGTCAGGTATTGAGCATGAGATCTTCTTGTCCCGAGCCCCACTCCACAAAATCTGCTTCCCCACTGGACTGAGGAGGAGTGTCCAGAGAGATGCCTCGTCGCTCACCAAACACCTTCTCTTGCAGTTCGATGATGTCATGGCGGATGTCGGCCATCATTATCAGGAGGAAGTCGAAGGAGCCGGGTGGTCCCTGGAGACAGATAAGGAATCTGGGCTTTATGTTATGTTTCAGTTTACACGCATTGAGCATGTTTTTAAGTTAGAAAACGCACAACCCCACAACATGCAGATTATTTTAAACATATAGTTTAAGAATGACTTTAATCTCAGTGACATTAACAAAACTTTGACTTTGTAAAAAGTACTTTCAAGTGTGAATTTTAAATTGTGTTTAATCAGAAAAATATACTTACAGGTTCACCTTTGAGACCTGGAGCTCCTCGATCACCCTGCAGGTGAGAAACAGCAGAAATAAACCAGTTTCTTTTCACTCTGCAGCTCGTCTAAAAAATCTTATCATGCCGCATTAGCGGTCAGTTTGAGTAAAAAAGTAACTAAAATGAATTGAAAATGTAAGAATGCACCCATAAATTGTATAATAATTCAGTTATATGTGTGATATAAAATGGTCATTTTATTCATATAATATTGGATGACAAGCTGTTCAGGGTGTACCCTGCCTTTTGCCCAAAATCTGCTGGGATAGGCTCCAGCTTCCCCGCGACCCTTCATCGAACTAAGCGGTTACGAAAATGAATGAATGAATAATATTAAAATCTCTATGAAAATATGTTGGGATGGTGCCTTAAATACAAATAAAATCAGAATGCAGTCATTTGAAAATATGAATAAACATTTTATTCACAAAACAACAATATAAACATTAAATGCTGAAACTGACATTTTTTTCATTCATGAGGAAATGAGCTAATTTTAGTCACATAGTACTAGCATCTGTTTCGAATAATAAACTATTATTTAATATTTTACAAACAGAACTGGCCGATTACTGTAAGCACCATCAGCTTGCCCGTCTGATTAGCTGGGAAAACCACTTTGTGAACTTTTGGGAGAATGCTGTAGCTTTTTTTTTGTCTGGCTACCCTACAGTCCTGAGTCTTCTGTGTCGTTTTGTGTTTCATGATTAACTAAATGTTTCCTGTTGGCGAAGGATCTGGACTGCAGGCAGGCCAGTCCGGCATCTGAACTCTTCTTACGTAAAACCAAAATGTAGCAATAGATGGTGGTTTGACATTGTCCTGCTGTAATATAAAAGCTTTTCCTGAAAAAGCAGTCTGGATAGTCGCACATGTCGCGCCAAACGTCAGCCTGTAAATAGAGATGACGTTTAACAAACACACTGATGCTCCCCCCTGTCAGTTCTGAAAATAAGCTCAGACGACGTGATTTTAGAGTTTAAAGGATTGCTCCTTTAAACTCTTGGCGGTGCTATTGTACATTAACAGGTGTTAAGAGTGTGTTGTTCAGTAACTAGTTATATGCAAAATGTTTCTCCAGGCTCTTGTTGCTGTGTCCCAAATTTGCAAGATGGGTGAAATTCATCATGAACTTTTATATTTTTTGTAAATCTCATTAAATATTTTTAGTTTATCGGCTCATTAGATTTACAAATCTTTGTTTTTAGTCACATTTTACACAACAACCAAATGTTTGGGACTGGGGTTGGAATTAATGTCAGTGTTTGCACAACATGCATTGTTGTAATTGAAAAAACAATCATGATCTTAATAGAATCAGCTTTCCAGAGCATGTTGCAGGTACTGTATTTCTTTTACGTGTAAAATTCTGGTTAAGGTGTGTGTGTAATGGCTAAAGCAATATAAATACCAGACGGGAGCTGCGGCTTCATACAAGAACACACAGACAAGAGAACAAACACACACACACACACACACAGTTAAGTTACCTTTAATCCATCTCTTCCTGGAGCTCCAGGTGGTCCCTGGAAATACACAAGATCAGTAATTCTCAAATCTTGTCAACTGACGGATGCTGAAAATATGCACATAACCAAAGCATCTCTTCTATTAAACTTCACTCAGACAGACTGGAATACCTCCAGAAGCAGAAAATAACCTTTAACATATTCTCTGTTCTCCATAAAACCTTTGCGACGTCGCCGCTTGGAAAAGTTGATTTCTCCTGTGATGCTGGATGAAGTAACGTCTTTGGTTATTTTATGCTCAGACCACCCAGCAGCACCAGTCTGAAGATATTTCACCACCCTCCCTCTATTTACTCACACTGAAACACACCTGTCCATTATACCACCCAAAAGCCTGATGAATACTACAAGCTCCTTGAGCACTGATGTGGAGTTGAAACTAAAAAACGTCTTTGTAACGTTTGATTTAAAGGATTTCTGGATTTCTTGTGTCTATAAACCATCAATAGTAAAAACAAACTGGTTAAAAAAACACAAGTTTTATAGTAATTTTTTTCTTATAGTCATTTCATTCTGTGGTTCAACAATAGATATAAAAATTGTGTCTTAAATTTTAAATAGTTGCACATTTGACCTGCTGACAGACTACTAATCCTAAATCAATGAAGACCAAGACCAGTTTCAGGCAGAAGTGGCTTTCCAGCGCTTCTTTAGCTTTGCTACACTTTAATTTCAGAAAGAGTGAGTTTCCAGTCAGTAATAAATGATGGATTTTGTACAGTTTGGGATAAAATGTGAGGAATCATCCTGTACTGTAGTTAAATGAGTTGCTAAATAATGA
This sequence comes from Telmatherina bonti, assembly GCF_933228915.1. Classification (NCBI taxonomy): domain Eukaryota; kingdom Metazoa; phylum Chordata; class Actinopteri; order Atheriniformes; family Telmatherinidae; genus Telmatherina; species Telmatherina bonti. Next base: position 13,415,068 of record NC_136619.1, on the reverse strand, counting down.
ACTTTAGTCTCGACCTCCCCCCAGCAGTGTTGTTCACGTCAGCCTAGTTTGATAGGAGGCTGCAACGACCTGAAGGACATGTGATAACCACAAACTATTTCTCACCACTGGCCCTCTGCGGCCCCTCTTTATATGCCTCAGGTCAGGCTCTGGACCGATAGGTCCCATGTCTCCCCGTGGACCTCGTGGGCCAGGAGGACCCCTATCTCCTGGCTCCCCCCGGCCTCCAGGTTCTCCTGGGTGTCCTTGTAAAGAGAGATGAGAAAAGACAGAAAATAAAACTTTAAAATAGAAGAGTGGGTTGAATTGTAGCATCAATTTAGACAGTAAAATGACAACATTTACTCTCACTGGCACATCGCTTCACCTGCTTGTAATACACATTGCTAATTCAGTTCAGTTCAATTTAATTCAAATCAAATTTTATTTACATAGCACATTTAACACAACCTCTGTTGACCAAAGAGCTGAACAAAATTAAAATCAAATTGCTAATCAGCCAATCACATGACATGACATCAGGCAACCCGATGAAGGTCAAACTGAGCATCAGAATAAAGAAGAAGGGGGATTTAAGTGACTTTGAACGTTGCATGGTTGTTGGTGCCTGGGTTTGGCCCGAGTATTTTCTAAACCACTGATCTACTGGGATTTTCAGCTTTGGGTAAACCAGGTTGGGGAAACCAGAGATATCATCTCCAGCAGGAGCCACACAGAGAAGCTGGTTCTACTCTACAGGAACAGTTTTCATCTGATCCTTCGTTTCTCATGTCTCTTCTGTCTGGTTTCCTTCTCAAACACACAGTCAGACAAATGCTGCTCTAATGTTCCTCACTGTTCTGTAAAAAAGATGTTTATTGTAGTAATCCATTACACTTTTAGAAAGAATTTGTGTGTCTAATCTCACTGATTTCTGCAAACTCACTACATGGTTTTAGGCGCTTGATATGGTTGATTTTTACACCTAAGAGAACACAGATAAGTGGTGTGCACGTTCATATATTTTCCTGGCTGTTTTTTTTTGTCCCAGTCTGCCGATACAATGAAGAATATCTGCACTATTATATTCTACAATCATTCGGCAGAGGCTTTTATCCAAAGCAACTTACATGTGGGAAGTGATTATTTAGCCTCAGCAAATAACCAAACATGCACGTGTTGCTGATGGGAGGAAGCCAAAGTATCCAGAGAGAAACCCCCCACATACAAAGGGAAAACATACGAACTCCACACAGAAGGGCCACTGTTCAAACCTTCCCCTAGCAACCTTCCTGCTGTGAGGCCTCATACCTAACCACTACGCCACCGTGCATGAATGCATATCATCTCTGCACATGCGACACGTCCAGTAAAGCACCTTTGGGATGCGGTAGAAGGGGAGCCTCTCATCATGGAGGTGCAGCTGACAAATCTGCAGCAATTGCACGATGCGTGATCACGTCAGTCTACAAGTAATGTTTCCAACAGCTTGTTGAGTCTATATTGTGATGAATTAAGGCAAAAGGTTGAGTGGTACTAGCAGCGTGCACCTCTTCAAGTTTGATGTGTGTTCCTGTGCTTTAACAAAACCAGAACTTCACTGCACGTTTAGCAGCTTATTTATAAAACTCTTAAAAAATATGCATGGCCTCACAACTAACATGAAGTCATCTTTATATTACCTGGAACACCAGGAGCTCCTGGAGGTCCAGGTAATCCAGGGAGACAAGGACTATCAGGGCTTTTTCCTGCTCGGCCCAAAGAAGGTTTATCACTGCTGTTGGCCAGACCTGGTACCTAAAAACACAAAGGAGGAAAGCTACTAAATGCAACGATCCATACATTCGGACTTTTTCATGTCTGTTCTTTCTGAAGCTTGTCAGACAAATTATAAAGTTATTTGATCCCAGTCATAATACTTTGCATCAGTTATCATCTGGTCTGTTACCTGGTTGGGTGACTGTGTGTTTCCCAGCCGCAGCTTTAGCTGTAGCAGACTGTTCTTCATGTTCATGAAGTCTTGGCAGGTAAATGAGCAGGTACCAGCACTCATCAAGGTGTCGGACTTCCCTGCAGTGCTCACTGCACGACAAAACATAGACACAATTTTTCTCTCGCCGCCACCAGGTTCACTGGCTCCATAATCAGTTCCTAAAATACAAAGTGAACTTAACACATGAGAGGACATGGTTTAATAACGGTTGTTCCCACTGGAAATGTAAAGTGAACCTTTACTAATATTGATGCAACACCATCAGACTATTTCATACTTGATACAGCTTATCCGCACAATCAGATGTACGCTGAAATATCATTAGAACCAACCGCCTAACACTATGTAGCTCTAGACCTGAGGCCTGTGGCGGTTCTGTTATGTTTGGCCTGGGATGTTGACAGTGGATAAGCGTCCCACTCATCCTAACAATGCTGGATTAAACTGGGAGCTGAGGGCTTTGTGGCTTTGTAATTAATGCTCCGTCTTTCATTTCGCCAGTCAGCGCTTTCCTTTGTGTGGCGGATTTGACCTGATGGGATTCTTCGCTACAGAAAAAAGCCAAAAGAATCTTTCAACATCATTAATCTTTGTTTTGACAAGAAATATCTGTTTTGTAAAAGCAACAATGTCTGATGCAAGTTTTTCTTTTTTAAATTTTCAAGCATCACAGCTGGTAAACAGCTCTGGTGGAAAGACTTATCATCATCATCATCATCATCATCATCATCAGTAGTAGTAGTAGAAGTAGTAGTGATATTGTAGTAGTTGGTATTGTAATTGTTATTTTATTAATTCATTTACTTTTTTTTACTTTTATTTTTTATTTTTTTGTCTGTTTTTGAATATTGTCACTATCCTACTTATGTCTTGTTGTGTTTTTTCAGTACTTTATATTGTTTTGCAAATACTGTAACTTTAGCAGCTTAGACACGCCTTTCTTTTCTGTCTTTTTCCTCCTTTCATTTCCTCTTTTTTTTCCTCTTTCCCTGCCAGGTCCAGTTCGGCCATATCAAGACTGACGATGATTGCAAAATGATAAAAGGAAAATAAATAAATAAAATAAAATAATTATCATAATAATAAAAATATTCAGATTATCAAGGGCAGCTATTTACATGAGATGTCTCCCTTGACAGAGCAAATCTGTCTGGCAAAAATCTGGCACGCAGATTGCTGTTCTGTATGCTGAGATGCTGAACAGGACAGGTTAAAAAAAAAAAAAAAAAGAAGTAGTAGTGATAATTTAATTTAATTTATAGGATGTAGCGGTTAGGATAATGAATGAATTAATGATTAAATTAAATTAAATTAATTATTATATTTTATTTTATTTTTTTAACCTGTCCTGTCCAGCATCATGACGACAGAATGAAGGTCTGGCTGCCGTGTTGTGCTGAACAAACTTACTCTTTCAGAGGAACCTTTTGCATATTATGCTACCCTCTATTCCTAAAACCTATTCTTTATTTTATTATGTATATCATAAATATGTTTTTTTCTGCTTATAACTGCTGGACCAGAGTGTAGCGAAATAAAAAGTGGAGGAAAAAGAAGTCAAAAAAAGGTGGAGGAAAAAAAAAGAGGAAAAGTGGGAGAACTGGGGAAAAAGCCACAGTGACACATTTTCAACAAAAAACTGAACAACTTTCATACCTTCAGAGAAACATGACGGCTCTAAAGCTTCAAAGAAATCGCAGCAGACATCAAGACAGAAACTTACGGTTGTGTATTGAGATGCAGGAGCGTTGGTCTGCTGCCAGTATGTATCCGCTATGGCAGCGACATATAAAGCTGCCCATGGTGTTCACGCATTCGTGGTCACACACACTGCTGCCGGAGACGTCACACTCATCAATGTCTGCATAATTTTAGTTATAACAGGTTTGGGGAAACGTGGACCAGGAGAGAGAATGTTTGAGGACCATCAGTAACATTAAAATCCACATAAATCTGCAACGTTTGTGTTTACAAGACTGTGTTGACATGAGTTGTAAAATGTCTCATTGCATTTAGCAAACTATCTATCATGGTACATGATCTTGGTTGATGAGTGAGAACAAGTACTGACCCAGGCAATATGGAGATTTGTGGTTGCGATGCCTTTCACGGTCGAAACGGTAGCCGGGGTAACATGTGCAAACCACTCGCCCAAAGTTATCAGTGCACTGCTGCTCACATGGCGACGCAGCACACACGTCCACACCTGCAGAGAGAGAGAAGACAAAATGATGAATGGCTTCATTATCACCTGCTTCTGTTTACCTGACAGGTTTTATTGTCACTTCATCTACAGCTCAGCAGGGCCTCACTCCCAGAGAAGAGACGACACTGATACAAAGAGCTGCTTCATGGTCCCTGATGTGTTGTCACATTTAAGGGGAGATTTAAGTTGAAAATATCCTCAATAAAGTTAGAATTAGTAAATTTTATTTTGCAACTGTGACATGGACAGCAGTAAATATTTTTTCTTGATGAATAAACAAGTTCTCTATAAGCAAAAAAAGAAGCTTCATTGGGTTTTTTTTCATTTCCTTCAAGAAACAATAAATAGGAATTAAAGTAATAGTGGACTGTTTTCATGAAGTGGTTTTCATCAGAAATGAATTTGTAGGCAGGATGGGGAGTGTTAGCAGGCTCGAACTACATAATCCACTTTTGTGGCATTTTCGTTTCCTTTTTTTTTTTTTTTTTTTTTTTTACTAAATGCAAAACCCGAAAGTAATGTAATATACATTATAATGCCTTTGTTGTAACAACTGGATGAGAATACATCAGACACATGCGGTTTTTAAACACCTCTTATTTTGCATAAATGCATCACGGCTTTGTCTGAGGATCCAGTCTCTTTGTCCTGTTTGTTGAGGAAGGTGAGAGGAAAGAAGTGATCTGGAAATATCTGAGCAGCAACGATGAAACAAACAAAATTCAAATTAAAGCAGCTTCAGTGATTTTTTTTATTTATTATCAGTTTCCTTTTAACATTAACCGGCTGAGCCGATATTTACTAAATAAAATTCCATCACACAGTTCTTTATTTGGCAGTGTTGGATGAAACCATCAGTATAACAGACCAAGAAAATCCTGGTAGAGAACGTTTATCTTGAAAGAGTTCATTTCCAGCACAAATCCAGAATATGTTAACCAAACATGAGCTGAAAGCAAGTTGATTGGTGTTAAAACTGTATCATTTTCTGAACGAGGTCATGTTCAGCTGTTCCACAAGAAACATTAGTTATGTATCATTGACGTACTTAGAAATTTAGAATTTCCACCATAAAAAGAGTGTTATTACAATATTGAAGTATAGTACAAAACTTAAAAACTTGGAGGTTATCTTTGTAAAATAACAGGAGTTATACAGTAGTAAGCGGTCAGTATGAATTGTTTATTTTTTTCCAAGTTTTACACTGAAGACCGATCTTAATCTGTGATGCAACCGGATCTTTGATGACTGGTGTGAAGAACTCAGTGTGGCTCAGTGACTTCATGGACTGGCATACGGAGGCATGTAGTAGTTAAGTGATCAGATATGGTTATTTGCCAATTGAAGGGATAAGGACACACAGTACCTTGATCATGTTTATGTTGTCATACTAACAGTGTGACTAAATCTGATGACAGCAAGGTGAATTTTAATCATTCATCTTCTATTCTTCACAGTCCAAGTCAGGGTTGCGGGGAAGCTGGGGTCTATCCCAGCAATCATCAGACGAGAGGCAGGTACACCCCGGACAGGTCGCCAGTCCATTGCAGGGAAGGTGAATTTTTGAACTGTTATTTTTTACCTTTTTTGGCTTTATGTTTCTTCTCTTTAATTATTCACCTTTATAATAAAGTTAATGTTTTATATCACACCATTATCAAGATAGTTTATATTTGCTCCTCAGTTTCTTTGTAATGACATGATAAGATTGTGCTGATGAAGGTTCGCAGAGCACATCATCGTAAAACACTCCCTGTACACGCAGCGTTATTATGTTAGCTATCATTTTATATAGAAATAGAAAGTTAACAAATGTAAACCAGTAAAAGCTCACTGACATGGTAAAATGCGGCTTTATCTTAAAGATCTGTCAGTGTAACTGCAAAAATGTTTGATGAGTGAGAATGAAGCAGAGGAAACTACTGTCCAATGTGTGCCTTTTAATTTCCCTCAAATTCTTATTTTTTTCTTTAAGATGTTTTGTTTGCTCCTATTGGTTTAAATATTATTCCATAAAGTGACTACATCAGTAAATCTTTCTAAGATGACTGGGTAAGCATCATAATTCACAGAGAGACTGCTGTTTGTGCTTGTCTTCTGCAAGGTGCTCTGAGTGGAGGATTTATTAAGATTAGCTCCAGGGAGCAGGGTTATGTAATCGTGTTGAAGTACAGAGTTGAATAAATTACAGCTACTGAATCACAGAGTTGGAATATACCATGCACTTTGAGAAATATATACAGTGAAAGAAACTTGCTTTGATGGTATCTTTCTCTGCACATATTTGTTGCAAATGGCAACATATTTCTTTTTACTGTAAAACAGTAATTTTATCCATTAAATCCCCACATACAGATCTCATAATTCACTCCAAGTCCTTCATTCTTTATTTAAAGCTTCTGGGAAATACAGCAATGCCACCATATTTAAGCCATGAAGTCAGATTTTTCCATATGAGGTTTTTATATGGCCATTTACAAAAAGTGATATATAAAAAAGACAAAAAACTATTTTTAGGTGTATTTACAATATATTACCATGTGATATGTCAAAATTATTACAGTGTAATCTTCTGCTTTCTAGGAGGCAAAACAATAACTTTCAGATTGTGTTTAACAGGATTGTGAGCAAAGTTTTTACTATAAAATGATGCTGAATATCTCAGAAACTATATATATAATTTATGTCGCTCTGGGCTCTATGGGGTTAAACAAATGTACTCAGTGATGCTTTTAACCTTAACAGAGTTAAATCATACAGTATACCTTTCTGTAAAAACACAGACAGCAGACAAACCTTTTTCTCAATAGTTTCCAATTTCAAAACTGATGAACATCCATGTATCCATTGTTCCTATTAGCTGACTTTTGTATGTAAACACCTCTATTATATACAGTCTATGGTGAAAACGTCTTTTCAAGCTGTTGCAGTCATCATGGAGCAACAGCGCCTCCCTGTGGCTGATACACGTCACTATCACTCTGTGTGAGCACTCAATGCTTACAGGTACCATAGTAGTTATTATGCCTAAATATTAGAAGAGATGACTGAACTGCTATGTGAAAACATAGTAATAAATAATATATTGTAAAACTATATAAAATAAACTAATCAATCACATCCCACCAAACCAACAAAAGTTAAACAGCAAAAGTTAGCATTGAAACAATTGTCTGAGCTGCAATGATGGTCAATGTAGTTAAAAAATGTCCTCAAGATTGTGCAGCTTCTTCTAATCAATCAACTAAAGGAGAGATATTTGATCATGTGAGAAGTGTATGGTTTACCTACTTTCAGGTATGCACTGGCCCATCACAAACCTGAACCCATCACAGCATTTCCTCCTGTTAAAAAGAGAGAAGATTTGGTTTTTCATATGTTCATCAACATTTCACATGTAAAAGAGTTCAAATTGACCATGTAGACTTCATGCTTACTGGTGGTAGAAAAGAGGTAAGTGTACTTCATTAATTAACTGACAACAAAGGTATACGGCGGGTTTTATCCGTTCAGCTGGACAACATGTTTCAGGTTAGCAAATGAGGTGGGCTGTGGAGCTCATTCTCTGATAACTCGAAAGGTTTTTATAAAGAGAATAAAGGGTAGCTGTTCAAGAAGCCATAATTAAAATATATCTGCCAAAACGATGCTGAGGAATAAAACTGTAAACTAAAATTCTAACAATATATTCAGCTATAACAATATTGCAGAATACACATATCACCATATGCAGATGTAAAAAGATATTGTTGCTTAAAAAATCATTTAAAAAGTTGTAGAAAAAGTGCACTGCCAGGTCATTGCTGCACTAACAACTGCACTTGTGCTAATGCTACAATTCTGAATGATGTGTGGATGGCAATGATGTCCATCTTCTTACAGTACACCATACAGAGAAGTGTGTGTGCAGCTGGACGAACTGAGCTTTAGACCAGACACAGGAAAGCAGAAGGAGGTAAACCACAATGATAGACAGATGCTTACGTTTCACTGCCTGTTAACCTGTCAAAGCTGGAAAATGTAACACTGAAAAAATATTCAGTGTGTGAAAAGAAACTGGCCAATTTTCACTGTTTTAATTTTATATTGCCAAAACACACTTAAAAATGATATACAAGCTATACTTATTTTCAACATATATTAACCAACCAGCTTCACTGCATTTCTAATGAAATTTAAATTTTGAATTTAAATTTTTGCAACATTATACATAAGGAAATACAGAAAATACATTATATACAAGGGAAATATAAGGAAATACAGAAATATTTCTAAATATTCACATAAAAAACATTTTTGAAGAATCTCAAATAAGCTTTTTTACTAGTGACAGGTGAGGGCGTCAGGGTTGGGTATAAAAGGAATCGCCGCCACAGACGAACCCTTACAAACAAGGCAGGGTCATAGTTCATCATTCTGTGTCAACTCTTCCAGAGAATCATGGGGAAATTCAACAAGTTTGATCTATTAATATCTATGATGCATGATTATGTTAAAATACTCCAGGAGTTTGGGCTGTCCTCGGGATTCATGTCAGGAGAAGACTGAAGAAGATGCCAGGTGGAAATCCCTGTTGGATGTGTGTGATTACTTTTTTCTAAGTGGAGTTTGGCTATTTCTTACTCCGGTTGGTTGTATTTGTATTCATGCCTCAGAAAAAGTACTTGAACCTAACCAAAACAAAAAACTACAAACAAATAGTGAAAATGTTTTTTATGCTTTTGCTGTCCAAACTGTTTACGCTGGAAGAATTTCCTCTGAAATACAACATTGTGCAATGGTTATTGGGCAATGGATTTCTCCCAAAATGGATTTATGTTGTTTGGAAGTGAAACTTGTCCTGCCATCCCACAACAATCCACCACATGCTGCAGACATCAGGGTTTGAAAAACATAAAGGCTCAGAAACTGGCTACACAACAAATATCATACATGCCCATCGTGCACATGCCCAGACTTCTGTCCTAGAAAACTGCATGCTGTGACCAGAGTGGATTTAGCATGCCGCCTCATCCATAGACCCCCTAAAGATAGCAAGCTGCTTTTATTCTCCTCCAGCCTCCATGCAGTGTAACCCTAAATCACAATGAGATCCCCCCCTCCCTTCTAGTGAATGAGAAATAACCTATAAAACACCAAGGCTGGCCTAAACTGATGAGATCCAGATGAGAGCAGCTTTAATCTGCAGCCTGTAGCTGGGAGTGTTGAGTGGAATGGATAAGGGCAAGCATGGAGCTGAGGTGGAAGGAGAGGAGTGAAGGCTGAGATTAAGATTGCCACTCATTCAGTCAATCAGTCAGTGAGTCAATCCATCAATCAGTCGGGTTTCTAAGTTGTCTTAATGTGTTGCAGATGCTAGTCTCTCAAGAGTACGTCTCGACTTCACACTTTTGCATGAGAGCAACAAAAAAAGTTTATTTGGCTTAGAGATTAAAGTTAATCTGCTTCTGACGAGGCACCCCGCTTTTATTAAACAGCGTTTCACTGAAGTGGAAAAGAAACCTGCTCTTTTGTCTTAACCGTCTCTTTGTAATGTGTGTGTTTATCTTCTGGTGCTGGTGGCGTTTTTAAGGCCAAAGGAAAACTTGTGACGCACAACCAAAGACAAAATGTTGGCCAGAGTTTGTGTGTATCTCTGGTCAAAGTACAGGAAATACCAAAAAAGAGATCCACTTCACTCTCCTACTCTATCATTTCATGGGTCAAGATGACACAGTTCTACTTTTTAGTCCTCTGAAATTTTCTTCTTCTCAGTTTCTTTTGCTTAAAATAATTAGGCTTATTTTCATTTAGTGTCCTGTGGGTACACCGATGCAATGTGGATTGTCCATACCTGACACAGCCTAGCTTAGGTCCAGCAATGGTGTTGAAAAGTTTTTTTTCTTAACAAAATCAATTATTATTATTATTATTATTATTATTATTATTATTATTATTATTATTATTATTATTATTATTATTATTATTATAAGAGAGAGAGTTGTTCTGGAGGGTGATGACAGCTGGCAGAAGAAATCTTGTGTTTTCTGTCTTGCATCTTTGAAAGTCAAATTCACTACACACCTGTAAGGTTTTATAACTGAATCTTGGGAAAATCTGTACACAGAGAGTCAGATTAAAGACTTACTATATATTTATTAGTGGCTCTGTGTACATGCAGGCTACAGCAATATCCTAATGGTACCTTAATCTAAGACAATGTTTAGATAAAGACATATATAATACTGCTATATAATACATGTCCCTATGCAATGGCAATATTTCCAATTCAAAGTCAATCAATTAATGTTCCTCCCATTCACCTTCTTTTTTTTCATTAAACTCCACCAGAGTTGCCAGATCCTGTGACAGAAACAAGCAAACTTGGAAAAAAATTGAAGATAGTGAGCTCAAAGATGTCAATTCTAAGCAGACCTAAAATTCTGGAGCTGGGATCGAGTGTTGCATGTGTCTGTCACACGATGCTGTAAAAACCTCAATAGGGCAGTGAAGGCACATACATGTCCACATACTGGGGCTATGACCTGCACGCTCTACATGCCCTAAATTGATCATATCTTTCTTAGAAAATGTCCTTATTGAGATTAAGGTAATGAGAAAATACTTTTTAACGTGGTAAAGACTTATTAAACATAAGGTCGCAATCAGGTTTGTATCAACATATTGCCATGTGTGTAAATGTAAACAGTGGCTTACTTCCAGTGGTCAGAGCTAAAAGTTACTCTGAATGGAGCCTTAAAAGGCACATTTTAGTATAAAAAAAATGTTCAAAAGTCTGCATTGTGGATATTAATGTCTTTCACCTTTGTGTCAGACACTGAACTTTTAACCCATCAGACAGAATATGTTGCTACTCATCTCTCATGCACAGAGGCTGCATCCTGCCACTTATGAGCTCAGTGTGTCAGATGGGTGGCTCACTGCTAGAAAAAACCTTTGCAAAGCTGTAAAAGATAATAAGTTTAGCTCCTCTTCAGGGTTTGACTTATTTATACTGTTTTGTTCTTGGTATTTTGGCTTTAGAGCTGAGTAGTTAGTCGCAGTGAATCAGTGGGAGGATACGTTGCAACACAGATGCCCTTTAGTTGAGGAAATGGTGACACAGTTGAAAACTGTCTGGTGAAAAAGGAAGATGTGTAAGAATCCTCATTATACGCGTCGCTTTACTATGAAGAGAGAAGTCCTTTGGCTTCCCTCTGAGTTCCTGCATCACAACTCCTCCCTGATTCTCCAAACTAAAACTGTGCTTTAGGCTGTCATAACAAAGCTCCGCTCTCTTCAAAACAAACTACCTTTGTGCTTGTTCCCACTGCAACCCATTTTTGACATGGACACACACTAGCCAAGCAGTTTCTGGTCCAGTTTCTGGACCGGGGAAGTAGCAGTGGAAGCTATAAGAACATCCAGATGCCTTCACAGGCAGCACGGCAGTCTCAGCAGCTCGGCTCTGAATGTTTTGTGGTGGAGAGGAAAAAAAGGGAGGTTGGGGCAACAAGTAGAAGGAGGACGGATAGTTTTTATGTCAGTCAGTCGGTCAAATTGACACAACCTCTAAACCAGATCTCTGATTAAACAAAGGTTTTTGTGTTCTGTCTTTTGTCTTATTCATTATTCTGATTCAGGGTTGTGGGGAAGCTGGAGCTTATCCCAGCAGTCTTTGGGCGAAAGGCAGGGTACACCCCGGACAGCTTGCCAGTCCATCACAGGGCCACACAGAGACAAACAACTCACTCATATGAACCTAACCTAACACATGTCTTTGGATGGTGGGAGGAAGCTGGAGTATGCAGAGAGAACCCACGCATACATGGGGTGAACATGCAAACTCCATACAGAAAGGCCACTGTCCATAACTTACCCCAGCAGAGGATTGAACCAGCAACCTGTGAGGCCACAGTGCTAACCACTACACCACCGTGCAGCTCTCTTTTGTCAGTGTGTATAATCATTTTAGAAGTTATATTGTTATTTTATTTGCCTGAAGTATTTTATACTGGCATCAAATGGCAGGAATTGGTTTCTTCTAATCAAAACGCTCCCAATAATCTGACTTTCGTAACGCGGGATAAGTGTTAAATAGTATTCATGTCTGTGGAAATGCATGTGTACGGTATATGTCAGAGTGAGTGTGAAGGCTGGGTAACTGGGTACAACTTTTAGTCAGGATTCATAAGCTGGGCAGAGCATGAAGCTAAAGTTCCCTCTCCTCCTCTGTCCTCATCCACGTCCTCTCAGTGCACCTTACTTCACCGCTTCAGTAACGAGTGTGTGATGTGAAACATGTTGATGTATACATTCAGGCCAATATCAGCCTCTTATTTCTGTGCATACCATACCTTCACTGGTTGTTGACATAATCTCCCTCTCTCTCTCTTCCCCTCTGACTGACATGTTATTGGTCTCATGTTGCCCCCTGTTCGTGAAACCAGCATGATGTGTCTACCTTCTCCATCTTTATTTCATTCACAGGAATATTATTCTGTCCTCCTAAGACTTGCTGAAGCCAGGAATGCTCAAAGTCTTTAACAGCTACTCTGACTTTCCAGGCCCAAACACGACCATCTGCCTGCTGGAGTTGGCTTCAAACGTTGCTTCACTAGAATTTTTTTTTTAAGTCTTTGTCCCATAAATGCTATAAATCTGGTGTTGCTGAGGAACACTATTTAGCCCCTACAGATGATCATGCTACACTGTTTCTATGTCACATTATAAGTAAGAAATATGTCCTGAGATGGTTGAAGTGAAATTCACTGTCACTCTTTAAGTCATAGGTCCTCAGTACCCAAAAGATTAATTTCTACCGGCTTCAGTAACCTCCTGACTGTCTCAGTTTTTTGTTTATATGAATGTATATTTGCCAGGAATCGATTCTATCTGATCACTTCTGTGTATATTGTGACTGGAGCTGCGCCCGGTACCACAGGTCGCCTGCAGCAATGTGGTCAAACTCAGGGTGAATACTGGACTTTGCTTTGACATTAAACTAAATATATTTGAGATCTGTTTCTGCTCTACTGGGCCAATATTGTAGAAAAACTATTTCTTTAATGCAACTGTTTAGAAAAATATCAAAGATTATGGAGAGAAGTCGGTATAAACGATATCGTTCATTAAGCATGAAAGATATTTTCCTACATAAGCTTTATATTATATTAGTCTGTGTATTTAATGTTTAGATTTCATACAGATAAACTAATTTTCACACCATTAAAAATTTGTGAACATAAGTGACTCATCAGAACTAGATCATATTATTTCTTTTTGCCAAACTTTACCATTTTTTTCATTTAAATCTTACGAGAGCTGAGACTGACCTAACCCTATATTACCTTCACAACATAGGGCTAGATGGCAGCATTCTGGGCTCTCAACAGAAGTCAAGAAAAATAAATAAATAGATGAATAAATCGCGCATTGTGGTGGTACAGTAAATATGACTTAAAAATCAAGTACGGAGGATTTAAAGTCATCAAATGGCAAAGTTGCACAATGCATCTGAAATAATATGTCTTCATTGCAGACTTTTTATGTAGTTTTCATGTTTGGGGAAGAAACAATGCTGGACAAACAAACAAAAAAGAAACAATGCAAAACACCTGAACCAACTCTAAAATAAGCGAGTCAACTGTCCATTTTGGGCAGAAATATGGTAGAGCCACATATGAGAGAGAAGACACATCCTGTTCTTAGTTCAGAAATGTTGCACATATTTCACATGTTCAATCACTTCTATGTGGAACTTAGGTTGATTGTTATATTGTATTAATTAATAAATGAAAGAATGATTCAACGTTATATTGTAGTTGTAAACACGGAGTGACCAAACTGTCCCACACTGGAATTTAAAGTGATAAGTATCATTACTGCAGTGTTAGAAAGCACATAGATGGACACAGTTTCACAACTCTCAGAATAATATCACTAAAACCAACAGCCCAATGCCATTTTCCTAACCATGTTTATTGTCCAGTAAAATGACCGGAAAATGTTGCTCTGCAACGAATTCTTCAGGAATTTTTCATCATAATCAGAGTGGATTGTCAACAGGATGCAGAGTATTAATGTCTTGTAAGTTAAATCCTACACTCAGCTGTATGTTTCAGACTGGCCTGGACTATTAACTTTTCTGACTTGGTAAGTAACATCTTTTTTAGATATCCTGAAATGAGGAGCAGTTTGGATTTTTCACTGCTGATCAGCTCTGAATCAAGAGGATACAAGTATGATAGAAAGGTCTGAAGGGGATCTGGCAGCCTCTCTTGGCTTGGGATGAGGCGCTGTCAGTGTGGATATCATTAGCTGTGGCAGCTGGCTGCTGTTTTTGACAGCTTGTGTACACAGAACACGACAAATTACAATAAACAGAAAAACTGGAAATGGACGTTACATAGCTCGCATTGATCATCTCAATGTCTTGATTAGCTGTGATATACACAAATCCTGCAGAGGCACAGTCGTACATCAGCAGGCACAGACAGCAAAATTGTTGTTGATTCTTGGAGGGGAAAACAAGTTTGTTATGACTTGTGGGTGGTTATCTCAATAATTTTGCCTCCATTGAGCTTGTACCGCGTCTGAAAGCCCGACTAGTCTTCTTCCTTTCCATGCATACTCGCTTGTCTCTCATTTCTATCTCCCTTCTGTCTATCGGGGCTGATTTCTTCCACAGGTCATGGCTGACCCAGCAGCTACCTGCCCAATGAGAGGTGCAGGCAGGCCTTTGTACAACTCCAGTCTGCAGCTGCAGCCAAAATCCTCTTGGCAACTCTGATAGAAAACCCCAAGACAGGATCCAGAGGCAGGCCTGGGCCTGGATCACTTTACACTAAAGATTATGTACTTTAGCAAGCGGTCTGCTTCCAGTGGGGTGAATGCTCACTGTTGTTTTAGATACTATGATTTATTTGAGCATTCACAGGCAGGAATGTGCTAAAAAGGATATTAGAGAGAAAATACCACTACCTTTATAGCTCCAAAGCCTCAACACAGTGATCCTAACAGGAGGACACTGAGGATGACGCTTTCCATGGACGTTGCTGCTTTTACTGTGCATTAAAATCACATTCTCCCACTTTTAAGTTGTCCAATCTTTTCAGGAAGAAAATGATAAACAAGAATGTAATGATCTTTTTGTTTTTTTTGTTTCAGTAATGAATTCCTTCTTCGGGAACTCAGAGAACAAAGATGTGACAATCTGAAGTTGATGTTAAGATGGTTTAAGAAGAAATGCCACAAGGAAGATAAAAAGGAGGAGGACATCGACATGAGGAGGAGGATGGTTTATAGACAGGGACGAAGGTTGTTGTCAGCGCAGAACGCTCCCCCTTGGGACTCTGGGAGGAACACAGGAAGCAGAGCTCAGTGGAGGTCAACGGCCTCTTGACACGCCAGGACAAAGGACTGGCCACGTGTGCATATATGTGTGTGATCGACTTGCCATTTTGATCGATGTTTCTGACTGATGTAGCTCTTACATGTTACAGTTACCGCATGTTGCATTCATTAGCCATTCATCAGTAAGTGATTTATTTGCTTCAGAGCCTTCACAGATGCAAACAGCTCAGAAAGTTGGCGGCTTGCGTTCTGCATGATGATGTGATGATGGATTACACTGAAACACATTAGCAAGATGAGACCGACAACAAAAACCTAATTTCTGGAGGGGAGCCATGTCATTGGAAGTCAGTCGTATTCATTTCCCACATTGGAGCTTTTTTTTTTTGTTTTTGTTTTTTCAATGTGTTGCTAATTTTCTGCCTTTTCTGCAACAGACTGATGTTTTATGAGGTTTTTATAAGATTTTCTTTCTCCAGTCACTTGTGCGGCTTTTAAACCCACCAGCTAAATACACATTTATAGAAAAACAATTCATATTTTTCCATCCAACAAATGAAACAGTAATGTTCTAAACTTGAAAACTTATTTCATGTTTTGGGATTTTTTTCATTTAAATGAAATAAAAACTTTAAGCCCACTTCCTTCTGTAGGTGTGAGGGTGTTTCCCTCAGCAGCACGTCTCATTTAAGGTTAGCGCATTACCGTGTCTATTCTTTTTTTTAACTTGTGTGAGTATACATATGTGAAGGTGTTAAGCGTGAGCACCTCCTCTCTGTTTATTTGCTCTGCCAGCCCACTTCCAGGACCCGGGCCTCCGGGGAAACATCAGATCTCTGGCCTAACAGAACAAGCTTTGACTGGAAGCATATGAGGTCTGAACCACTTCCACCAAAACGCAAGCCAACAACGTTATGCCTCACCTCTTCCCATCCTTCCATCACTTCTCCTGCTGTTCTCCTTGCCCACTCTCAACCCCCTCCCTAAACATTTTGCATTTGTACTTGCTCTTGTCTTTGTCTGTATAAAAAATAACAACCTAAAGCCTTGAAAACAATTCCAACACTGGGGTCTTTTGTTTCGGACCATAAATGAAACCTCAGACACCACAAACCAGATCGTCAACAAAACTTGATGACTGAGAAAGATGCAGCTTCTCCCCATTTTATCGTGACGTTTTGTGGCATTGGTTTTTCATGGATCATTTCCTGGGAAATGCTATTTAGATTTCAGTAAAACACAAGCAAATGCTTCATTTTCACAGTTCACGGCAGATGATCAAACTGCAGCGGTTTTAAGTCTAAACCTCTTGGGATGTGTAAGAACTCTGCCATTAAGAAAGGGAAACATTTATTAGTATTGTTGATTGGTTTAATGAAAAAAAGGCTCCACAATTGTGTCATTCCCTCAGTTTTGGCCGGCCCTGCTCTTATCTCTCGTGCTCTCTAAACGCTGCTACGCTCTTAAATGGCGTTGCAAAAACCCCTCCATTTATTTGTGCTGCGCTTGTCTGGCTTTGAATTATAACGGTCGAGGCTGATGATTTCAAGAAAGGTAGAAAAGTCCATGTTTTGATGTGTGTGACTCAGGGCTGACAGAGCTCTCCTTGTGGTCCGTGGCCTTTTTGACCCCATCCAGGCTCAGTGTCTCAGCAGGAATGTGGCACCTCTGACCTCCTGAGCTTCTATTCTCCGAAATATATAATCCACACGGTCCGATCCTGCTCAGATCTGGAAATCTGGCATCTTAACTTACAGGAAAGAATATTTGGGAAGAGAAAATATTGAAAAAGCTCATCCATGGTTACAGCTTTATTTCTATGAAAGCATCTGGGAGTAAAAGTTAATTTGCTATCAAGTGTTTCCAGATGGATGATGTGAGTCATTTGTGTTTGATCACAGCAGATATGCACCTGTTAATGCAAGTGTATCGATCAGCTCTGATTCTACAAAAGAAAACATATTTTCTGTTGGACATCATCCATAATGTCTATAAAAACCTTCATATTTTACATCAAAACAAGTCCTGACTATTTGATTAATGCTCCTTACCCACATCGCCTAAGTATTTGGAAAGCCACAAAACATACTGTAAAATGATTTCTTGGTAGAACAATGTGTTTCCATCATTTTTCACTATTGTTTCATTTTTGGCATAACATACTGGCATGAATAATTAAATGAAAGCCCAGCTACAGACTGGCACCATGCATCACATCATTTAAGTCTCAAAGAGCTGTCAAATGAAACATTTAGCAATTTTTTATTTAGATATTTGGTGTTTTCCTCATTTTAAAAGCAGGGTAGGAAAGAGTGAGCGACATTTAGAGAGGAGGTTTTAACAGGGACTGAACTGAGTGCAAGATAAGGGTGAGTGAGAGCAGCTAAGCAGTGAGGTCAAGCTAATGAAAGATCCTTTATAATGATGTGTAACATTAAGTTTTCATGCCAGATGGGAGAGCTGTTTTCTAGGAGGACCTCCAGCTCCATTACAAAATGCAACTGTGGCTCAAAGTAAAGGGCTGATAAGACCAGAAAGGTCTTCCAAGTCTTCTAAATGGCCTTGCAATGGCGTTGATGTTGGAAAATCCTGGAGGCATTACAAGATTTATAGCTGTTTTCAGCTGCAACTCCCTAGTTGTTAGATTCCAAACCCCCTCTATTCTCAGATTTCAATTTGGTTACATGAAACAGAGCTGCATACGAGCAGGCACAAGCACCCGGCTGGGCTTGCAGACTTCAAACAATGCTGCAACAACAATGCAGTTCCAGTCTGTCATCAATTGGCTGGGTGATTTGTTTTGTGGAGGTATTAACAGTGACAGCGCAGCAATAAAAGGGTTGAAAACTGCTAATCTACAGCAGACTACAAAAAAAACAGCCATTGTACTTGTTCAGAGGGGCACTCAGGTGTGCAATAATCAAAAAAAGATGGAAGATGATGGCTGGAGTTTCTAGGGAGGTCCAACCCTGGTTTGCAGCGCTACGAAGACAATTATACCACCATTAAACACAGGAAGCAAAACTAAAAGGCCTTGTAAAAGTCTGAGAAAATGAAGACTGAAGAGTTTGATGCTTCTCTTTGTAATAAAGAGCAAAGCTCTGAGCGGTGTGTAGCTTTGCAGAAAGAATCTTGTGTCAGCTCCAAGTGTGAGAAAAAAGAACAGGTTACCGCTCTCACAGCTTGAGGTTTGTTGATTACAATCCAAAGTATACAAAGAGGGAATGCAAAAGGGAGAAAAGAGAGTGATATTTTGAATAGATGCCCTTGTAGAATGTAAACAATCCCAAAGTATATCGCATTCAGTCGACTTTTCGTTTCCCCGTCAGGGGAGAGGAGCTTCAGCGAAGAGGTGAGGCAACGTTTTGAGCCCAGGAGGTGAAGCGAGGAGAACTAAACGCAGAGCTGTCAGTGCCTCTCTAAAGTTCTCTCAGGCTGATTAACAGTAAACTGCTGGTAGAAGGAATTTAATCAGCAGGACACACACTGGTATATCAAATGTAAAAAGCATATAAATGCACATATGTTTATAGTTTATCAAATTTCTCCCACACAATGCAACCAGACATCCACAAACTATAAGTGCGTTGGCAGAATTTATCCCAGTGTACACACTTTTACAGGCATGAAGGATGATCTCATTTATGTGCACCTGTGCATACACACACACACACACACACACACACACACACACACACACACACACACACACACACACACACAAAGCAAAAGCAGATATGCCTGTAAAAGTATCAATTTTAGTGATATTCATCCCAGACTCCACAAAGTACAACAATGCTCGCATGGAAACATGACGAAGAAAGTACATCCTCTCTGACTTTAAAGGTTTTATGTTTCAGGACATAATAAAAAAATCATCTAGTCCAAACCAGGTCTTAAAATTGAGTAATGTCATGTTACATTGTCAATATGTATTTAATAAGAACTAGCTAAAATAAATAATTTGTGTGTGAAAAACTACGTCCATCCTTACCGTTTCCATAGGAACTAGGAGGACAACGAACAGCCAGGTGCTGCTGATTAAGTACATTTCATGAAATGATCGTCATAAGTGTGAGCATCTCTATAAAAGTGGAGGTTTTGGAACAGTTTCAGAGGCTGCAGACCTCACTTAGCTTGTTAAATGTTAGAAATCATGACAGAACAATCAGTAAAAGTCTGAACAAATGTGACTTGTTTGGAAAGTGTTTTGGAACAGATTAGACCAATGTAGACAGGTTTGGTCATAATGCGCTGAACACAACATCTTACAGGGATGTTTAGCTGTGCTCCTCAAGGATCGCTGTCTTGAAAATTTTAGCTGTTTCTCTGCTCCAACAAATGTAATTTAATGGGAACAGTTCCAATAGGTTTTACGCAATGAACCATTAATTTGCCTCTCCGGCACATGAGCACAAATACTTTATAACAACTGTCAATAATGGTGGCAGGAGTACGATGATGATCTGTTGTTCAGCTACAGGGCTCAGACACCTTGCAGCTTTTGAGTTAATCTTAAACTCATCTAAAGATCTTACAGTCTAATGTGAGGTCATCTGTCAGCTAGCAGATAGAAACTGACTGTTAATGGGCACCATCAACCAAAATGTCTTACAAATAAATTTGTCCTCAAGTCCTGCTTACAAACTTTAAAAAAGATCATGATTTTATTAAAAAAAAATAATGGATTTGTTCTTGTGCAAAAACAAACCCTGCAAACACTTGGAGGTAACACTTCACAATACTGGACACAAAATTGACATCATGGCATTAAAATTACATGTGGCATTAAAACACTCGGACCCAGCCGAGTGTTTTAATGCCACATGTAAAAATGTTCGTACTTTCTCACCTCTTCGATCAGCTGTTTTATCAAAACAATCCATTTTGCCACACACGGAGGCAGCAACTCCGCTTCACGCTTTTTACATGTTAAAGACCAGACCTATAAGGGAACTATTAGTTAGTTGTCAAGGAAAAATAGAGGAACTAATCAGGGACTAAGAGATACTTAACCAGAACTTACTGGTGTCCACAACTCCCATTACTCTTACCAACATTTGAGTGCACATATTTATACAAAGTCAATCTTCTGTTGTCCAGTTCATTAAAACACAATAATAAAACTCCAGTAATGTTATTTTCTAAGATAGCTTTTGGGAAAACATGCTAGATCTTGCAGGCTGTGGTCCAACTTTAAGAGTTCACTTAACCCACAAAAAATGTGCTTTTATTATTGTCATTCCTTAAAGAAAAAGTCACAGTCGAGACATGGATTTAATTCTTCTGCTACCTAAAACCATCGGATACATTGACTACACACATGAGCATATTAAAACACCCTCGACGGGTCCATTCACTCAACCATAAGAAATATCACACCATAAATGTCCAAGTCATCTGCAACTACCAGAACCACTAAGTAAATGTGGTTTTCCAAGAGAAGTACACGGCTCGCCGGTCTTACAGAGCAACTTTGTGGGCTTCCAACAAGGAGCATCTGGTGCGTGGCTCATTGGCACTGATCCTTTCACTCTGAGACCCAACCCATGAGAAAACGGTAAGTAAAGTCCAGTTTTTTTTAAATATGTGGCCTTCATTTGTCCCTTTAACAAAATGTAAAAAATAAAATAAAAGTAACATTTTTCAGGGATATTTACCGTTCATTACCGTGTGATATGTCAGAATTATCATAGTGTGGTCTCCTGCTGCCTGGCATCAATCAGAGAGCAGAACAAGAATCAGACTCTGTTCAACAGGATTTTCAGTAAAGTTTTTACCATAAAGTCACACCAAATGTCTCCGAAACTGTATGTATCACATGTTATGTTGGACTCCTATTGGTTGGAAATTAAAATGTACTACAACGGTACCTTTTAATCATAAAGACTAGTAAATAATAGCTATGGTGATTTTCAGGTCAACCAGGTTTAAGCAGGCCTGGTTATCCAAGCGCTGCTTATCCAGAGCTGAAAATATCAACGGTGACTCCACACACCCCCATCATGGACAGTTTTCCCTGCTGGCCTCTGGTAAGAAGTTCTCTAACAGCTTTGTGCCCTGCAGGCCATCCGACTGCTGAACAGTAAAATGAACATATCGTGCAGTTATTTACTTTAACATTTTGGAAAATCCTGTACAGTACATTTCATAACTCAGGATTAAATATTGTACAATATTTTATTCTATTTATTTATTAATTTATTCATTTATTCATCTATTTATTTATTTAGTTAGTGATTTTATTTTATTTTATTTTATTTAGCTTTGTTTTGTTTTATTTTACTATTTATTGGTGCATTTTATGTATTTTTAACACAGTTGAGCCAGTAAAATGAAACTTTGTTCTGTATACAGTTGTGCATACGTGAATGATAATAAAACTGGTCTTGTCTTGTGGGAGCATGTTTAAAAAGGGAATAAACTTTGAATGGTCATTTTCATTCATAACTAGGTGTTTATATGGTCATTTTTAATCTGTTTAAAGTGGATTTAACTTTTATTCAGAATTAAATGGCAATTAAAACTCGCGTGTTAAAGTGGCCAATAATGGAAAAAAAAAGGAATGAAGGTGGCGATCCAATTAAAGTCAAGACATAATGAAAGCTGTGCATCTTCAAGTCCTCAAACCTCGGTAAACTAAAACTGTTTAACAAGAGGAGTGGGAAAAAACTTCTCAACAACATTACGAGAGGCTGATCATGTTATACAGAAAACAATTTTATCAAGTTATTATGACTAAAAACAGTTTTACACACTGCTTCGGCATTTTGGTTTAGCTTTGTTGGTAAGAACCAGGTGGTTTTTTTCTGTTATTAAAACCTAAAACACTGACTTTACAGTGCATTTCTGAACATGTCCAACACACACAGATGGACGCATCTGTTCTTTGTTACCTGCTCCAGAGCTGAATAAAATCACCTCCATCCATTCTTCAGGAGGAGGTTTACTACCGTAAGACAGGACAGATTTCAACACCTAATTCCACTGTTTATTGTTGGTCAAACTTTTAATTAATACTGTTATTTAAGCAAAAATATGCCTACTGTGGTTGCTTTAAGTCCCGTTGTTATAAAACCATGATTAAAACAGTCATAGAGTGGAAGCTATTAAATAAATCTTAGAAGTTAATGAATATTTTGTTAATCTGAACGATGAGCGTCCTTCAACATGTAGACCGCAGTGAACATGTTCAACCCAAGTGAGAAAAACGACGGCGTCGTGCTCTCAGGGGAAAGCTTTTTCAGCAGCGGTGGCGTAATAATGGATGGGTTTATAGCTTGCAAGAGGGAGGACCGCTGACTGGAGATCCCAGCAGGTCCTGAATGTTCAGCCCTGCAGCGTTCGAACCACACACACGCCAACATGTGGCACATACAGAGAGAACATGTGGATATGCAAACACATATCAACGTCTGCTTCTCATCACCCCCCTTTAGAAAACAGCCATCTGTCTTTACAACCACATACAGATGAACAAGGTTTCGCTGATGCGTTCAGCTTTCTCCTTCAATGCATTCGTTTCTCGCAGTCCGTTTGTTTTTGATGTCACTGCAGTAGATTATGATAACCTGCCCAGTCAAAGCCAGTTTATGACCACGGTTGTCGCTTTTCCACATGTTAGAAGCAACAGCTTTAATGCTGGCATCCAGTTGGCTTTGACATAATTTCTGCCAGTAACTGTAAGCTGGTGTGATGTGAGTGAGAACAGAAAATTATTTCTGGACAAAAAGGTTCTGGTTTAAATAAGTCATTTATGGCAACATTAAATTTAATGTCTTCAGTTTTTAGGATCTAGGATTGTAAGGTAACATACTGGCTCGTAGCTTATAATGACTCACTGAAAGGGTAAAGAAGAGCCACATTAAATGAAAATTTAAAATAATTTAAATAATAAAAATATGGGGAAAATTTTTATTTTCCCTGCGATGGACTGGTGACCAGTCCAGGGTGTACCTACTGGGCCAGGATCCAGCTTCCCTGCAAACCCTGACTTGGACTAAACAGTACAAGAAAAGAAATGGAAATGAAATTTATTTTACTACAGTCATCTGTCAGCTGGAAAGTTGGAAGATTGATTCCAGGCTTCCCTGACTACGTGCCTAAGTGTCTTTGGGCAAGACACTTAGGCACTTATATATATATGTATATGTATATATATATATATATATATATATATATATATATATATATATATATATATATATACATATACATCCAACTTTCCAGCTGACAGATGACTGTAGTAAAATAAATTTCATTTCCATTTCTTTTATATATACATATATATATATATATATATATATATATATATATATATATATATATATATATTGTGGGGGGAAAAAACTGCCTGAGCATCTCTACCAGCTGGTTTGGGTATGAAAAACTCAAACTAAGTGTTTGTTATACAACTGTTTCAAATTTCACTGTTGTTACATAATTATTAATGTCTTATTTTTTATCACCTCAAGCATTTGCTAAAAAAAACATTTATTCTGTTTATTTTTGTCCAAAAAAAACAGAAAAAGCCTTTTTGTTGGTGTTGAAGTCAAATGGTTGAACACATTTTTATTATATTTTGTCTTCTTTCTTGAATTTCTGTCTTCTTATCAATAATTTGTTTCACATTTGCAGTCACTCTTTAATGGTTACATGTCTGCGACTGTAAAGATGTTCAATGCCGGAAAGGCCAATGCCAATCTTCAATAAAGAAGATAACCTGACCTCTCCTTTCAAGTGCCTTGATTCTCTAACCAGGATCATTGTCCATAATCTGCCGCCTCAACCAGCAATCCTGTTATTTCGAAGCTCACCCTTGAACAGCAACACTTCCAATAATTCCTCTTAGCAGCTAAACAAACGTGAGTTGACGTGCAGGATTTTCTCTGTAAGAAAGGACAGCAGCAGTTTCTATTTTCCCTTTGCTGTAAAAATCACCTTACTCTGATTTTGTCATCATCACTGATCCACTCATCTTATTTCCTGTTCATTTTTTAACCAATTGCTCTGATCTCCATACTCTGAAACTGTCTTCCTTCCCTCTGTAGGCTGACTTTTGCATGACCTGCCTCTTCTCTGCTCCACTTCTTCTTGATCTGCAGGAGCCTCAATCAAATGTGTTCATGTAGTAATAAAATTGATTTTAACAAACCAATGCTGCAAACATTAATGCATGGGCATTGTGTGTGATATTATTCATTATCCTAACAGCTTAATCTGATAAAGGGTCGCAGTCTTTGGGCGAAAGGCAGCATACACCCGAGACAGCTCTCCAGTCCATCGCAGGGCTACACAGAGACAAACAACCACTCATGGTCACTCCAAGGGGCAATTTAGAGTAACCAATCATCTTAAAACATGCATGTCTTTGGATGGTGGGAGGAAGCCAGAGTACCCAGAGAGAACCCATGCATACACAGGGAGAACATGCAAGACTACTGCCCAAACCTCGCCCCAGCAAAGGATCAAACCAGCGACCTTCTTGCTGTAAGGCCACAGTGCTAACCACTATGCCACCGTGCAGCCTGTATGTGTTATTAGTTCTACATATATGTTTTTTTTTTATTACTTCTACTCATTGGATTTTAATTGCTTTGAATAAATATATAAGATATGGAAATAAATAGGGGAATAGGTTCATCAATTTGAATTTTTATATTTTTGACATAATGGGTTGTTGTTTGTTTAACAGTATTCATATTGTTTTAATTTGACTGTATTTGTTTGTTCACCTGCCCTGGAACAGCAGATGGAAAATATCTGGTGGCTAAATCTGTACAACGCATCTATTCTCCTCTGACAGTTTCTTTTATTTGTTGCGAATGGTCCCCATAAATAAAAATACAAAAAGAGAAAGAAAAAATCTGCCTCCACTTATTCATGAGCCATGTTACCACTTCCTCCTTTCTGCTCCATGTGAAAGATTTATCAGGGCTTATCACCGAGGAAAATAGTTTAAAATGAAACAATTAGACATCACTCATTATTTTCCATTTTTCCCAGTCAATCTCTCCTTATCAAAGTCTTCAAGTGTTTTTCTCCCTTGGTGAGTTCAGGTGCAGTGTGATCCACAAGCATCAACCATTCTCAGTGCTTAAACCTGCAACACGTGTGCAGAACAACACGACCATTACAGTACAACACGACAATATAGAATAGATGCGGGCATGACGTTAACCCTCAAGGTCTCAGTTTAGGCATTTGTGTGATGTGCATGGGCCAGCGTAATCCATGAACTCAAAAGATCTTCATTCAACATCTTGATCCACTTCAGACCCACAGAAAAGAATGTCAGGAAATTGCTTTTAAATAGTTAAATTTCAACATTTGTTCATTTATTCTTCATTTAAAGACACACAGGCATGAGCACGTTTACCACTCAGATGAATACATGCTTGTCTTTACTGCTTGATGTACCATGACTCCTGGAGCGGGCGCTGACTGGGATGAAGCCGTGGAAGAAAGTCAGCTCCTACACCAGAATTCACAGATTCAAATAATAAAAACAGCACATCATAGTGCACTTTAGTTAATAAAAACCACATTCAGTAGGTGGATTTGGAGTCACAGGCCTCATTATGAAGTGACGTCTTTGTGGTTGAGGGAAAGGATCAGGTGAGAGTGATCTAATGCGCACAAATGTGCACTGATGGGTGTTAGCAAGAGCAGCAGTCAAATTAAATCCATGTTGACTGTGATTTATTCTTGAATGAATAAAATGAATGCAAACTAGTTTAATTTTCCCCTGAGGGAAACTATAACATTACGACATGGGTTATAATATCTGTTTATTTTGAAACAGCAAAATGCGTAAATTACCAAAAGTCTTCTTAAAAATCTGACAAAAACATTACTGTACTTGTATTATTGTAATTTTGATAAACTAAACACAAATGCTGATTTGATCGCGACTCAAGTCATAATTGTACTCTGACATGTCTGCAGGATACGAAGTTTTTTGTAATATGACAATATTGTAAATATTTTGTTGGTAGGAACTGATAACAAATTTGTTCACAAGAACGGTGAGTGAATGAAGACCTTTCTTATCCTCTGTTTTTGCCTTTAACTGAGCATCATATTACCAGTCGTTCATTTCAGATCCCATTTCATCCTTCTTTACATCCTTACAAACTTACATTAAGCACTTAAAAACTTTTCCACCTGCCACCCTAGCTCTCCATGTCTGTCATTCTGCTTTGCTGCTTCCTGCCAACATGCCCTCACTCATCCTCCTCACCACTTTTCCACCACTTTGTACATGTTTTATATCCTACTTAGCGTTCAACTATCTTCACCCTCCACAAGCTCATCTCCCTCATTTTCCATAAACTCTGTTCAGTTTGCTCAGTTTCGGTCTGGTTTTGGGGCATTGTCCTCAAATTTTCTCATAAAATCTCCTCATATTTCTGTCTGCACACAAGACAGGACAGGTTTATTTGTATAGCACTTTTCATAGATAAAGACTATTCAGTGTGCTTTACATAATAAAACGTGAAGAGAAATAAAAACAGTGAAGTAATTAAAATATTAATAAGACATAACTGAAAGGATTTACAAAAATCATGATTAAAAAAAAGTATAAAACAACTAAATTAAAATGATTAAAAGCCGGCAACAGTCCAGGCAAGTTAAAGGTTACCGTGCAGATATAGTGCACAGATGCATGCAACAAACCTGGAGTTAAAAGTGTCTACATTTGATCAAAGTTTCATTTCCACAAGTGGGACAAAGTTTATTCCACTTCTTTGTTGCTTCTCTACGGGTAGTATGGTTAGTATTTACTATAGGATTTACAGTTTGAGTAAACAAGATGTATTCCGTTTTGAGTGCAGAAGAAAAAAAAAAGAAAACTCTTAGCAGAATCAGAACAAAGTTTAAAGGTTTCTCTCATCACCAGTCGTATTTTATTCTCCTGTGAAAGTAAGAAGACTCAGCTTCTTCTTCTTTGAAAAACACAAAGCATCCCCAACTTTGAGAGTTACTATTTTACTGTCAGTCTCAGTGAGCTTAGTGATGAAATAACAGGAATAAAAACATGGTGATGCTGTAACATGAGCCCACTACAGCAGGATGCCAAGTTCAGTTTTTATCCATTTAATGAGATACAGTCGAAGGACGCCTTTAACTGTCCTGTTATAAATGTGTGTTATGTGCTGTTTTATTGCTTTCTAACCTCTTCCAACCATTTTCACTTAAAGCAACTAACTTCAGGACTTTGGTTTGTTAGTAATGAGTTGTGCAGGGTTGGTGGATTCCTTTGTATGCACGGATTATTACGGGTTGAATGAAAAGCAGGAAATTCAGAGGGAAACAAAGGAGATTGAGGGAAGCTTTAAATGCCAAGATCTTTATCTGCAGCCTTGCATTGCAAAGTTAACACACATGAACAATACCCTTAATATCCCTCAAAGCTGTCTGGACCTCAGGCAACAACTGTCTAAGTTAATCAATCACCCCAGCAAGTCAATCAGTTAGTCGGGAATTGATCAGTCAGTTAGTGATGCAATCATTCAGACTGTAATAGATTTAAAGTTGTGGAGCTAGCCACCCTGACAGCAGACTCTCAGCCTCTCTGCTCAGTATTAGCAGAAAAGCAACACATTGTCATTTTCTCTCAGGCAATCCAAATGATTCTCCTCTTTGGCTTCAACTCTAAACCATCCCAGGCAACAAGGGTCCTGACAGCGTCACCAACACTCCAGTAGAGAGACCTGGGTCAAATCAGAGTGCTTAAGTGTTCCCTGTCATTTTTACCTACCCTGAAGTGATCAAACGTCAGAACTTTTGACAAGAACTAAACCAGTTTCTCGCCACTAACTTCATATAAAATGTCTAGTTTGCATAAAGCTGTCGAATCGCTTCTATATTCATAAAAATAACATTTTACATGTATGAAACTTGCTGTTTATACCTTTTGACCTGGATATAACCCCAGAATTAATGCTCATACTACTAGACAGAAGTCTGGCTTCTGTCTCTCTGGAGTCCAACCAGACAGAGAGGAGCTGCAGAGGGAAGCTGGAGATGGAGTCCAGGCATGGAGCTTAGTCGGGTCTCAGTAATGAACACTTAAAATGTTTCTGGGTGACACAGAGGGTAACTGTGGGTGGGGGTGGTTGGACTTGGACTTGGTGCTTTGTGAAGGACTTCTACAAAGTACCATGAGAGTTTCCATACACGTTTTGGTTTTAGTTTTCACCTGATCTCGTCTAGGCAGAAGAGACGAGTTGAACTTTAGTTTGGCAGAATGTCAGAAACATGGCATGAATATTGACCGTGGCATGACCATTAAACCATGCGTATTGATGATTTTAAAGGTATTTTGTGACAAAATACATTTATTTGCTCAAGGATCATGCAGGACCCATAAATGTCTGTATATAATTTTCTAATTTAAATCCCTTCACAAGTATTTTCACTATTCCATTTAATAAACGAGAAGTGGCAGACGGAACCAGATTGCAATCCAACGACATCCCATCCAATTAGCAAGACAACAGTTTCTCAGACATGAAATCTTGGCAATAACAGCTGGTGTTGAACGTGGATTTTCATGATCCATATGTATTCTTTTAAATAAAACAGAACTCTTTATTTTGCCAATGCAAAGTGAAACCCAATGCAGACCTAATACAAGACGTATGTGAATGCCAGGTGTAAAGGAGCTGCTGCCTTTAGAAGTCAGCATGCAATCACGTATTCACAGAGGCAAACCCTGCATGAGACGTATAATGAGTCAAGACAGGAAGTGGTTGTGGTTTAAAACCTGAGACTCCAGTGAGCTAAAAGTTGCATCATTAAAGTCTGAAAGGTTTCGAACAGTGGACTTCTATTGTGAACACTTTGGCTCCAAAGATTTTAAAACAAAGAAGACCAAAGTGTTTGCAATGGAGTGTGTCTTCAACTCCAACAAGCTAGCCAAAGCTCAGATTAAATACATTCAGCCGAGTGAGGAAGGGTAAATACATTTTTTTGGTGATCTTTGACCGAGCCAAAAACTGAAAACCCTGTCAAGTGGCAATGATGTTGTTGCCAATTTGAGCACAGTTGTATTTATTTAAAACATAGTTAGCGAGTAAAATTGTGAGTTTATCAAAGAAACAGATCAGATAAATAAAAAATGTTGAGGAAAAACTGTGTGGAAGAAGCCAACAGTGAAATGATATGAGACCCCCACAAAGATGTTCCAGAGGAAAAACTGAGCCAGAATGACCAAAGTCTGTGTGACTCAGCCTTGAAGTTTTCCTGGAGGCAAAGTCAAACTTTCTTTTTTTAGTTTTGAAGTAAAGCCCCAGCCTAGTGCCAGAATCCTCTGTTTTCTAGCTTTGCCAGTTCCTCCTGCTGAATTTTCTATCCTGAAATAGATCATACTAATGAAATCTAACTTTACTTAATACGATTAAATGTTTGATTGGCATTTATTCATTTCAGAGTCATTAGACCGCAATCAGAAACTCTTTCCAAATATAGTAGCTTTTACTGATACTGGCAAAGTCCGACATTCTCCACACTGGATTCAGATTTCACAGGACATTCACTGGGAAGCAACACAGCTTGTAATCCACTTAAATTTGACCTTATTGATAACAGACTCGATGTTGGCTCTCTTCACGTTGTGTCAGAGCTATAAAAACAACCTGCAGCTTCTTCATTTTCTTATGAACAAGTTCAGTGGTGACTTGTAATTCACAGTAAATTTCATGCTAAAGACATACATGATTTTATTCCAGAATATTCCAGGAGAGGAAATGTCCTAGTTTGTGCATGTGTTCTTTCCACAGAGCTTTGACTAATGTTAGCAATATGAAAAGGAAACCCTGCGGTTTTCAGTGGAAGTAAATTTCTTTACAATTAATTGCTTTTGTCCTTCAGTTTCTGTAGAATTTTAAATAAAGCAAGTAAGAAGTTGGCCTGACTGGTGAGTTATTGTTCATGTGAGCACAGTGTTTGGTTAAAAGATGTGTGAGTTAGAATAAATGGACTTTACACTGCAGTTGACTCATCAGTTCAATACTAATGTCAGCAAAACAGGTCTCAAACATTTAGTACGGCAGAAACAGTTCGAATCTAAACACTGCCAAGTTAGGAGTTTTGTTAGCCTGTTAGCGAACGGATTTCCTATTTCCAAAATCCAAAACAAAAAAATAGGAAAAGATATAAATATACACGACCAGTGATCTTTGATTGCTGGTTGTTTTATTACATGCTTAAAGGTGATCTATTACGCTATTTCTAGTTTTCTGAGCTTTCATAGAGTTATAGTGTTGAATACTCATCAAACATATAAGCGGCATCATTTTTTTTTTTTATCACCTAAACGCATGTTTGAGTTTTCCAGGACAGGAAAACTGCGTCACGTTTTAACACTGAAGTAAAAAAAAACAAAAAAAAAAACAGAAACCCCAAAATGGCTCTTTGTGGTGAACAAGCTGTTTTCAGCCCTGGATGATCAATGAGACAGGATTTTTGTTATTTCTTCTTTGCTCTGCAATCATTTCAGGGAGTATTGCTCTCAGTAAACAGATGTTGTTACTGCATGAGCAAGGTGCAGTAACCGAACCAAGCAATGGTGGAAAATTTTTCAGAATTCCCTTTCAGAACTGAGTCCACCAGATGTTGCTGGTGTGAATATACCCTAAGTAGACAAGTTCCCTTTAATTCACTGGGCTATGATTAACAACTCTTATTGGAGAAGTGTGCAGACCGTGGAGCAGCTGGGATGAGGATTAACACCTCTAGTTCTGGGGCCATGGTCCTCAGCCAGAATAAGATGGAGTGTCTACTCCAGGTTGGGAATAAGATCCGACCCAGAGTGGAGGTGTTCAAGTATCTCTTGGTCTTGTTCACAAGTGTGAGAGGAACTGAGTTAGCAGAATTTAAAGTAATGTGGGTTCTGCATCAATTTTTCATGGTGAAAAAAGACTGAGCCAAAAGATGAAGCACTTGATCCACTGGTCAGCCTGCTTTCCTACCAGAAAGAATAACTCTACAGATACAAAGGTCTGCAGAGGCAAAGACCATGGAGAAGAGCACCCTACAGGGACCATATCGCTCAGCTGGCCTGGGAGTGCCTCGGGATTTCTCTGAATGGTACTGAAAATATATGTAAACATGCAAGTCCTGCTGAATGTGCACTTATTTATCTAAAAACTGGATGAACAAGCCCTGACAATGATGTTGGGAGTATACGGTATGGCTGTAACGATATGGTTGTGTCCCGATTCAATTCGGTTCACATTTTTTGGATGTCGATTCGGTTTAAATTGCGATTCTCACAATTCTTTGATATTGCTGATCTTTGACTAAATACAAAAACAGTATGTACAAAACTTTCTTGCTCGTCATGTTTCTTGATTTCAATTAAAACAACACAGTAGTCAGACCATCATTCTGCTGTTCTAATGCCCAGAAAAGATTTAAAAAATTTCTTTTTAAAAAGATGGCCAGTAAAAAGATCAATAAAAACAATTAAATGACAAAAATTTTATAATGAATTATTTTTATTTATTTGAAAAAAAATATATATATATATATTTTAAAACTGTGAAGCAAAAAATCCAGATATTCAATTTTTCGATTTGATTTCCCACCCCTATACTACGGTATGTTTCTCAAACTCAAACTCAAACTGGTCTGGGACTCTGTACATGCCTCGTTCCCTCCCAACATAATCCCATTTGCTGCCATAAAGAACTTTGTCAGTGGTTTTAATCTGTTATGTAATAAACAACCCAAAAAGTCCAATACTAGAAAGCTAAAACGAGACATAGCTATCGTATACACGACTCGTATGTAACCTGGTCAGTAAATCAAGTTCCTTTCCTTGCTTGTATGCTGGGACAAGGACAATGGTCCAAACAAATGGCAGAGTTATGTTAGTGTAGCAGGACAGAATAGTAGTAGGAACCAAGGTGTGATGTTAGAAGTAAGACACAAAAGAAGGTTGGACTGTATGTGTACAGGAGGTTGAAGTGCATTTATAAAAGATGTGGTAAGAGCTTCTCGCGTGTCCCCATATGTTCATATAAAACGCTTCTCGAGGTTTGTTACAGTTAGTATCACTGCTTAGTTGTGCATGTAAACATAGTGAAGGCTACTTTCATACATTCATTACCTCTGGAAAGGAGGTTGTGTTTTTACTGGTGTTTATCTCAAAAACTTATGGACGGATTTTCATTAAATTTTCAGGAGTTGTTGGAAATGTGAAATGCTTGGATGAAATGATTTGGATCCGTATGTCATATCATTTTCTAGATGTAGTTAAATTTGAGAGTGATGTCTTCATCTCAACACTTTTCAGTGCCATGATGCAAGTCGTGGTCCAATCTGACGTGACGCAAGTCTGAACTGCATGTAGTCCAGGAAGATGAAAGGAAAGGAACTGGCTCAGTATAAGAGATACAGAAGGAGAACCTCTACCATGATATATTTTAGCATGATGCTTCCTTCTACCTTCTACATCTCCTGCTTTAAGGTCAAGTCTCCATATTTGCTCCTTTTCTATGACATTCACCTTCCTCCTCTCGCTACTTCACTTTAAAAAACATCGCACTCATACCTGCAACCGTTTATGGAAAGCAGTTCAGAGTATAGTGTTAAAACATAAATCAATGTTATATACCTTACTAAACATACGATGAAGATTTCCATCATCCCACGTGGCTAGTGCCTGCCATTAAACAACATAGAAGTTTCCAGCTACAGACTATGACACCACTGCATTATCAACAAGTGGACAAACAGAGATTTTACACATTTTCTTGCAGGACTGGGCTGTTCCTGATCATAATGTCTGTTGAAGTACTTTAAACGTGATGTCTGACAAATATTTCAAGCTTATCACTACCTTCTGTCACTGTCATGATTGATGAGTTCAGTGATGTTGTATAGCTCGTGTTTGAAGGAGGATTTTGTTTCGTGACCCTCCAGGCTGTGCAGATGAGCTTCCAAAAGTTATGCTTTCCACATTTTGTCAAATATAAATACATTGTCGACTTCATCAATAGTAATTTAAGTTTCTTGAAAAATATGGTAATGTATTGAGTGGAAATGAAACCAGTGAAGGGTCACATCCTTACTATACTCGCAAAAGCCATTACTTTAACTTGCCTTCTCTTTTTTTGTAAGATGATGCAGAAGAAGACAAACCTGGCTTATGAACTTTTAAAATATGATGGAATATAAAACTATAATTATGCCCGTGAGAGGGATGGCTCACTGCAGAGACAAAAATAGCAAAGTATGGAAGCATTTAAGAGCAGTCAGGAAATAGTTAAGATCAATCATGTCTCTGCAACATATGTCACTATTCTC
This sequence comes from Telmatherina bonti, assembly GCF_933228915.1. NCBI lineage: Eukaryota > Metazoa > Chordata > Actinopteri > Atheriniformes > Telmatherinidae > Telmatherina > Telmatherina bonti. The sequence continues at coordinate 13,381,238 of NC_136619.1, read as the reverse complement.
TCCATACACTGAGGAACAGCCTGAAATCACATCCTGTGGCATCTTATGGGTGTTATCTGCTGCAGTAATGAGGCCTGCAAGGTATTTAAGCCAGAGCATGTCAGTCAAGCGTAAGAATGGTTTATAGCTTGGTGGAGCCCATCAGTCCTCTATCAGACTCTATAGCTGCGAGTGTTTAGAGACTAAGGGTACAAAATGATCTCTCATCAACACAAACCTGCTGCAAGAGCTGGCACAGACAATACAGACACTGCTTTCAGATTGACACATACGGGTAAACATGCAAGCTCACGCACATTCAACATCACTCAGACTCTGGGTACACATCATGTATAAATACAGTACATATGCACGCACTGGCAACCAGTAAAGACAGAGTAGGAAAAACAATAGAAGATGTTGAAACTAAGCTGATTCACCTCCATGTGAAAACCACTGTGTTGAGGGAGGAGACTAGAGGAAAACTTGTTTATGAAATGAGGGTTTAATTCTGCAAAACACCACAGAATTTTCTAAAACAAAAGCATAATATATGCTGTATATTTCAAGCATTTAACTAACCACTATAAAAATCAATGTGCAGAATTGGAAAGGACAAAAGGTGTTAAAAACAACTGCTTGTTAGAAGTGGGGAGTCATGGATCGAGACACTTTGGAGAAATTTCTATGTTTCTAACAGTGTTAATTACAGAAAAGTAAATCTTTGTCAGAAAATGTCCAACATTTCTTAAATGCAACTGTTAAACATAAACATCAAAGAACCCTGAGTCAAGCAGCTTATTGTTAGTACAAACATCATTTAAGTACTATAATTTGCTTCAGTGTTTTCTTAGCAACTAAGCCTGCTTTCTTTGGGAAGGTGTGAATTTTTCCAAACATTTAACATGTCTTTTTCAATAAAAACTCTACAAATATCACACATTCCCAGAATATTGCAACACATGAGTCCCGCCAACTCAAGAAACGAGCGAGGAGAGCCAGAAAATACAGGAAAATGTGAAGCCTGTCTGGAAGCAGCAATGTTGTAGGTAGGTTTTACACTGTTAGACTGACCAGACGTGGGTCAAATACAGTTTAAAAACATCATTTGTGCAATCATAGGTTAGCATCCATATCTAATCCTGGCAGATGTACTAAACCTGTGTGTAGCTGTACTACAAGTATTAAAAACCTTAAACAATGCGTAAGCATTCCTTTAAATCATGATTGCAACAACTAAATCATATGCACAGGCGTCAGATAAAAACTAGTTAGCCGTCTACAGTGTGTTACTCTTCTCTACTCCTGAAGAAGTGGACCAGGCCATTAGTAATAAACTTGGATCCCGTTTGGTAAAAAGAAAAACCCGGTCCTGCAGTAAAACACCAGACAGGATTCACACTGATGACATGCTTTAGCGCTCAGCTTTGGGTGGGCTCAATGCTTGAAATTGGAGCAAAAATCTGTCATGATAAGTGAGCTGATTTAATAGATTGTTGCCTCAACTGCGGCTTGAAAAAGCTGAAATATTCTCAATTTTCTACCACAAGATATGCAAACGAAACAAAGTAACCAACTCCAAATTCGGTTTGGCAATTCAAGATGTCCCTTCATTTAAAGTAAATAAAGGTCTGCACACACTTTGTAAGAACATAGACCTTAGTTTGTCTTCTGATTGTGGCAATAGCAAAAGCAAAGTTTTACATCTGGACAGGTCATCTCATATTTCACAAGAAACCATGTCTGGATTTGTGCAGCACAATGTCTGTGTCTTTATATGCCCTGCTAAGTTTTCATACTTCCTCACTGCCTCAGCCAGCTGTCCCTTAAGTCTGTCCCTTTAACCTTGTTGGTCTTTTCGCATCAACGTAAAAGCAAAAATGGCAACTTTCCACTTCCTGCTTTTCTGCATTAACAACTTCACTGACAAATCACACGACAGTGTCTGGACACCACAGGAGAAAGGCGGTTCGGCTCAGATGATGTGTCGATAACAGGCTGCGACAACACTCTGAGGGAGAAAGACTTCACTTTTCACAGCTCTTGGAGAGTGGAAAAAAAATCTGTTCTTGCAGAGCGATGACCTTAAGTAGCACGACGGTTAGCACTTGATGCAACGAATCTGGCATTTTGCTTCAAGTTATGCAGCATTTACTCCTATCACATCAAAAAGTGAAACTCGATCACATAGCAAGTCAAATAAAACATTAGCTTAAAAACAACCAAACAACATTTTCACCACCGATGCTAACGCTAGCTTGTTCGGTAATTAAAGTCTTGTAAAAACAGGCGTTTCTTTGGCTCTTATTGTGGGACTAGAAATGAAAAGCTTTCTTTTTTTTCTACCTCTGCTGCCAAGATTTTTTTTTCTGCAGTTAACCTGCCCTCATAACATATGTTCATAGCAGCATATGCCATGTGGCTAACAGCTGCATTTGCTTACTTTAGACTAAAGACACCTTTTGGATTAGTACGAATGTAGCATGTGGTACCGCGGGGTTTCCCAGGCCTCTGGGCAGGTCCTCTATTAAAGAGGAAGTGGCAGATTACCAGGGGAGGCCAGTTTCCTGCTTGGCAGCCAGGGTGTCAGTTGGTCTTGTGGTGTTTCTGGGCAGTATTTGACCAAAGCAGCAAACTGGTAAATATGGTTTTTGATGTGTTTTTTTGCAGGGCCGGGGTCTGACAGGCTGCATCTCGGTAAATGAATGAAACTAGGAACACATATGCTGTGTTTTATGCTATTTAGAAATCAAATTAAAATGCTTTTATTTATAGTAATTTTGTATTTCTTGGTTTACAGTGTAAAGTACAGCTACCTTCTGTCTTTTTTATGATTTAGTCATTTTTCTTTATCTTAAGTTAGTCTGCACCAGATCCGAGTTTCTCCAGGACACACGCTAGCAGTTGTAAGAGCGAACTAATGATTTACATTTTTAGCTTGTTTTATGTCTGTTTTGGGTCACTTCCTCCTAAAAAAGAGAACTTGTTCTCCCGTCAGTGCTCAGAAAGAGTCTATACAGTCCTGATCCGTGGTTGTTGTACATTTGGTTGCAGTGCAATTTGTGATAGTGTAGTGTGTATCATGTGCCGTGTACTTCCGAGTGTGTGAGTATTCAAGGTGGTAAACTAATTCTGAGCAGGATGGTTTATAGAGTAAACCAAGAGAGCCTGATTGTATTTCTTTTCACATTACTTACATTTTTTTTTTACATTAATACACTTCTTTAACAGAAGAAAAATATTTAAATACAAACATTAACATGTAACATTAAGAATTAACAGGGAGAAGAAGAATTAACCATCTAACAAATTCAGCAGCTAAATTCAATGGCTGACTGAACAGTCAATGCCTCTCATAAAAAACTAAACAAAAGAAATCTGCCTCCGTGTGGTGTTCAATAAAGTGTAAAGTATCCATCTGTACATTATTATTATTAGGGAGGTATTACAGCTCAAGCTTCATCCACACAGACACACTCATCCATCATCACATCAGCTGTAGCAAGCGCCTCCAGCCCAGTTTGGAAGGTGGTGAAGACATGAAAGCATAAAAGCATGTGCATCAAATATGAGCATCAGTTCTTATAGGTCTGTGTAGATTACATTTAAAAAAAATCTCAGCTATCTTTGGTTTTACATCTACGGAAGAGTATGAGGGCCACTGAATAAAAAAAAAAAAAAAATTCTGTGAAAAAAGTCCAAATTCTGATTTTTTTTTCTCAGAATTCTGACTTTTTTCTCAGACTTTTAACTACAAGTTAAGACTCCAAGTTTAACGCCGGGGTTTTCAGTAGCTGTGTTCCCATTTCATTCTTTCGCAAAATGAAAGCAACATTTGTCAGTTTCACAAAAAAACAATTGCGATTTACAGGTGTTTCCATTGAGCTGTGTATAGTGTGTAAGCCTCAGTTCAGAATTGTCAGAATTTCTACTTATGCAAGGTAGCCACGCAGTGTTATTTTGCGCTACATGGCTACCTACTTTTTAATCTCAGAATTCTGAGAAAAAAGTCAAAATTCTGAGAAAAGAGTCAGAATTCTGAGATTTCAGTCAGAATTCTGAGAAAAAAAAAGTCAGAATTCTGAGATTAAAGTCAGAATTCTGAGATTAAAATCAGAATCCTGAGAAAAAAAGTCAGAATTCTGAGATTAAAGTCAGAATCCTGAGACAAAAATCAGAATTCTGTGATTAAAGTCAGAATTCACAGAATTAATTTCTTTTTTTTATTCAGTGGCCCTAATACTCTTCCGTATACATCACTTATTGTGTAGATAACAAAATATCAAAGTTTGACAACATTAGTACCAAGGAGTAACTTTGCTGAGTAAAACTTAGGAGCCCTTCAAATCTTTCCATGGACAGTACAAACAGCCTCCAGATAAGCGAGACAAATGAGCCCTCAGACCGACTTTAAAAGCTTAAAAACTGTCCAGACAGATGGGCTGATTGTATATCTCTGGCCCCACTAAAACTGAATAGAAAGTAACATTTATGTCCACACACAAAGGATCAATCTGGTTTCCCTTGAAGTCATCTGCGAAATCTATTTGATCCTGGTCTGTGTTGAAGTGAGCACGGAGGAAAATACAACCTCATCTGATCCACCTCTGCCAGCTCCACACATCTCTCGCAGAGCCAGAAATTAAACAAGACGCAGAGCCTGTTTCAGTCTAGCCTTGACGGTAAACAGATCAGGCTCTGGCATCAAACCAGACTTGGTGCTTTATTTATTCAAGGATCTTCATATGCCAACAACCAAAATCCAGGCCAAAGTTTAACACTGTAAGAAACCTATCTTATTGTCAGAATGAGGGATTTGTATTGATATTATCTTATTGTATGTAATGCATCATGAGAAGAAAGTCTAACATCTCATATTGTCCTTTTTTCAATAAACTTTTCTTCAGAACACTTTATATAATAACACATTTTTTGCGAATTAAACCACCAGAGACTGTATGTAATAAAGAAAAGCAAGGCAGGAGCCAATTTTGTCAAGTCATATTTCATACTTTCAAAGGAATATTCTCTTCATGTCTTACCTGCACTCTGCTGAGCTTTCTTTAAATTACAGAAAAACGTTCCTTTTCACAGACAATTTAACAATCCAACACTTGTTAATAGTTTCTATAGTCTGCAATTCCTCAGAATGGATGCAGCATAATGAAAAAAACTAATCACTTTCACTCCTGTCAGACATTTTCTGCTTTTTAGGTTATAAAGCAGGCTCGACTCCCAGAGGAGGAGGAGGATCTTCCCTTAACGTTTCAGTTATGGACCAAAGCTAAGAAAACTTTTTTTTTGTTGTTGTTGTTTGTTTTGTTTTTTTAAAAAGCCAAACTGGAGGAAACCAGTGCTATAGAGACACAACCAGTCAGACATGAACAGCAAAAACTAATATTGTTAAAAACTGAATGTAATCCTGTCTTAAGTGCTTAGGCTTGGAAAAAATAAAGTGATTTCTTAAAGAAATTAAAAAGTAATTAAATAATGTTGAGAATAGCTGATTATTATCTGATTCACTGAACACCATCATTTATTTATTTTTCTTCTTTTCCAAAAGAAAAAAGTAGAGTTTCCAATCAGGGATCTACTGTGAAAGTTGTGGAAATGACACAGCAGGGTGGTTTAGTGGTTTCTCAAACCCTTCCATAACCCCAGAATGATTCAAAATCATTTCTCCCCACAGGCTTCGGCAGCCACTGCTCCAGCCGATGTGTCCTTGAGCAAATTGCTGTACTGGGAACGCGAGCGAGCTAAAATGATATAGATGTGTAATAAACAGTGAGTACCTGTTGCTCCACTCGGTGGCCCAGACTCAGAGGGTCAATGAGAAATTTTAGCTGAGGTCCAAGCAAGGAGATTACTCAACGTACCTGAAACAAGTCCCGTCCTTTCCTCCAGATCTGACACAGGGATACTCCACAGTCAAGATTTTATTATCTGGACACTCAGTCCTGAGAAAATAAACACAAAACAACAGATGTGATTGACCAGTACAGTTACTGTTAAACCAGTGCTGAAAATATATGCTGATAAAACAGGGAGATAGACACCAAAATACTGTATCTAAATTTTTCATCTAAATGTGTGTGTGTGTGTGTGTGTGTGTGTGTGTGTGTGTGTGTGTGTGTACATATCAATCATATGAATGATGTAATCATGGTTAAGACATATCATTTGTGAGAGAAACTCTGTGGGAGTTGGGCTGCTTTTGCATGTGTAAAGCACTTTGTGTTACATTTTTATCACATGAAAAGTGATTTATGAAAAAAGTTTTGAACTGAATTGAATTAAAATGTGAAAAAGTCCTGCGATAGACTGGCAAGCTGTCCAGGGTGTCCCCTACCTTCGCCCAAAAAGCCAGCTTGGATAGGCTCCAGCTTCCCTGCGACCCTGAATTGGATTAAGCGGTTTGGAAAATGAAAGAATGAATGTGAAAAAGTCATTTATTGTCATTTTGACATTGGACAGCGAATGTATTTCAACTAATGATGTAATTTAACCTCAACAGATTAGCTTTGAGTTGAAACAAGTTTTTTTGTTGTTGTTGTTGTAACAAAATAAGTCAGTTTTGACCTTAATTTCCTAACTCTTCCACATAGCTTTGATTTCTAACCAACCAGGATTTGACCAAGTGTATGAGTAAAATGTCACATTAGTCGCTCCTTACCCATTTGCAGTTTAAGTAATTATTGATGTGCTTTTGTTGTGCATGGTTGTCATGCACGAAAAGCAGAGATAACATGCTGTGGTGGAAGTTTATCTGCCTGCAACCAACATGTTTTTAACTCTTGACGTGTTCAAGTAGACATTGCGTTCAAGCAGACATTGATGCAGGACTGAGCCTCCTCTGTTTTACAGATGGAAATTACTGAGGAGAAAATCTTGTTTTTTAGAAAACAAACACAACCATGATTTACAAATGACTCTTCAGGAATGTGAATAAATAGCTTTATAGGGGTGTTTAAACCATATCGTTGTGGTTGAAAGCTTTGTGCATATTCATCCTGCACACACACACACACACACACACCCATAGACCCAACCATCCATCGTTCCTCTTTGTGACTCGTTAAAGGAGACACCTGAGCATGACATTTGATCCAATGTGGAAACACTCTGGCTTGTATTTCCTGCTGCCTGGAGTGGCGGTAGTTTGGAGAACACCCCTCTGTGTTGTTTTAAGATACTGAAACAAAACAAATTTTGATTGATGCTGATATTTTAGGCTTTTTTATTATTTTTTTTTTTAAACCAAAGCAAAGATCTATTTAAAAAAAAAAAAAAAAAAAAAAAGTACTCTGCAGTTTATTCCAACTTCTCTACTGCACCATTTATGTTCTTCTGAGTTGAATCTGACAGCATGAATGTGGATTTTTTTCCTGATGGGGAAAAGCAAACATGTCGGACTTCACCTTGAATAATGGCACATTAAACTCTCGCTACATCCAAAATTCTTCATGATTTATCACAAAATACTAAAATATGTAAATAAAATCATTACTATCATGAGCTGACTGTCAAATCAGCCTATTAAACTGTCAAAAATCTTACAAACTTTTGTAAACTATAAATGTTTGGTGTGTGTGTATTGGAAAACCAGTTGGCAATGAATCTGTTTTGAACAGATATTGATACGTCACCTCGGACAGTTGAAGGTCTTATTGAGGACATGTCAAGTAAATGTCTTTAAAGTGGAACTATTATGTGCATTTCAGGCTAATTTATTTTTATTTCAGAGACCAGAAGGGCTGGGATTGATCAAGTTATTGCCACAAATCGCTTTATTTACTTCAGACCGACCCCCTCCGTAGGCTGTCAGATCAGTCTGTGGGCAAAACGAGTGGATTGAGACTCTTCCGCATTAAGCCCCGCCTCCTGCCACTGCATTACATCGGGAGCGCGCACCGCACCTGCTTTCGCCGTCATTGTAACATCTCATAAACAGAAGGATTAGGCTGATATGAACTCCATAATAAAAAAAAAAATACAATGTCAACACATAGCATACAGCCCTACATGTTGGAACCTGAATCAGACCCTGAAAACAAAGTGGAAAACAGCAACCCACAGCAACGAATGCAGCAGGATGTCTCTCTCTGGTAAACTCACCAGCCATCGTTGGAAATAACTTTATCCGACGTTTTCCACCCGCCTGATGTATTTGTACATGTCCTTGTTAACCAGTAGAAGGTAACCAATCACTGAACCTTATCGTCACAAGGACGTCACAAGGATTTCCAAGTAGAAAAAACTCTCTAAAACGACGCGTTTTTTGTCGCTATGGAAACCGAACGGAGAGCATGCTGAAACTCAAACTCAAACTCAAACATGCGTTTAGGTGATAAAAAACGGTGCCGTTCACATGTCTGATGAGGATTCAACACTGTAACACTGTAGAAAGCTCAGAAAACTTGAAATACCATAATAGCACCCCTTTAAATAATTTCACTTTTAGGTTTATGATATAATTCAAAGTGAAAAGTACCAGTTTAGCATGAATGTAACAGCCTGCAGTACGGAGGTTTGTGTGGATGGTATCAGTCATCATGAACACAGCCAGCTGGAAGGCCATGCATCACAGTGATGGATGGTTTCATCCCACTGTAACAATATGTGATGTGAAAACATAAATCTGTAATGCATTGTTAGGATTATTTGTATTTGTGGGGAGGGAGGGCTGTATAGATAAATAAATAACAAGTATTGGTGGATCATTATCAACCTGATGATCAGTGGTTTGCATCTCAGTGGTTTCCTCCTCTCCGCTCCATGAATATTGGGAGCATGTGCTCCGCTCACATCCTCTCCTCACCTCCTGACCTACTCTCTCCGGGCACCTTAATAGCATCTGTCATGTTATGTCTAAGAACAGGCAACATTTGGCTCTCTGCTCGACGACCAGTTCAAGCCATTTGCAGTTTTGCTGCCTGCATTTCCGCGCAAATGAGATTAGATCAGGCGCACAACAGCAGTTCATCCAGGGGACTCCTCTTTGACAGCCCCGCTCACTGACAGTGTCCTAAAGAGCAGAAACTCATAAAACAGAGACTAAACTTTGGTCTGTGCTAATCTGACACGAGGTGCTTATTTTGAGATTCAATCAAATGCCGAAACAAATTAAGTGAGTTGCTGTTGCCAAAAGCCACTGCAGCTCATGTAAACTGGACTTAATGCGTCGTGGTGTTTAGATGAAAAACTGCCACGGCAGTACATTTGTTTTTAATTGTTGCTTGAAGGCTCTGCTTGGAGTTTTCTCATGAAAACGGATACTTGGTAAACATTGCATGCATTAATATAAACTTTATATAAATTATTAACAATGAAATGTCCACGTTTAAATCCTTACCTCGATGTGTCCACTGCAAGCGTCGTCCTGATGGAGCTGGCACAGGATTCCCACAGGAAAACAACACAGATAGCGCCAAATGGTAAAAGAGTCGCACCATTAAGTTGACCCATGTCCCCCTCTGCGCTCCTGGACAGATGATCTGCTCAAGTGAAACGCCTTAACATCCGCCAAACGCCACTGTTTTCATCTGTCAGTGACCCGCGTGGGTAGAGCTATCAAAATATCAGAAATCCTTGTCAAGTATCCTGCAGAGGTGACGCACATGGAGCCTGCGGGATAATTCCGCAGCGCTGCGCGTCCGGAGCCCCGTCTTGACTTTGCGCACTGAGGCAGAGACCCCTTGGAGAGCTACTGAAGGGTTTACAGCCCAATGTGTTCTCACTAATCCCTCTGGATTTACATTCCTGCCTCTGAAGAAGAGACCCGAAGCAAAATGACTGGACTCACTGCGCAGTGGTGGACATCACACAGGAGAGCCATGACTGTGTTAGAAACATTTAAATTGGCACTCTTTATTTCTAAATTTAATCATTTATCAAACTCGCTGTGGGAAATGTGGACATTAGGGGCGCTATAATAAACTAAAGATTATCTGAAATAACTTTCATTTTAAGTCAAGATGTGAAATATACAGTAAAATGTTGAAGCAAAAGCGTCGAACATCAAAATAATTGTCATTTCTGTCAAATAACAAGACAAAGTCAAGTCAAAGGGAAAACGGCTAATGATACTTTATAAAGATGTTTAAAAGCCATCAAAATACCTAAAGGCACTATAGATCCATTAAGGGAGGGAATGAAATGCAATTTCCCAAACTTACATTTAATTGCTTTAAAAGAAAATTGAAAAAAAAAAAATGTAAAAAAGAGTCACACATGTTTTACATTTGCAGAATGGTAATTAAAAGCAGTTTCACTGCATTTGGACATGGAAGTCAGAACCCTGAGCAGGGTGTCATTACTGTAGCAGGGAAATAAAAACAGGAATTGAAATCAGTTGCAAATCACTGATTAAAATGAGCAGCACTGCATTTAAAGGCTGATATTCAGAGTCCGTTGTGACCCATGCTGTTTGTTCCACATTAAGCTGACACTTTCTGAAAGCCTCTTTAATGCAGGAAAAACTCATTAAGTAACTACATGCAGTCATGGATTAATGTCCATAAACTTCGTTAGAACAGGATTTTTTCATTGTTTAAATTAAAAAGTTGACAGATGCTTGAAGTGTTTCTTTTTTTGGAGTATAATGCATTAGCTTGATAAGACAGATTAGATTAATTCATTAGAGAAGCTTTTTTATTTATTTATGTTATTCTGTATGGTATTGTGCAGTATCTATGCCATATTTAGTTAATGTAATTATACAAATTTTTAAACAAACTCAATTGCTGAGATGTAAATGTCAATGTTATCTACATAATAACCACAATGAAAGTTTGTTAATTTTATTAGATGCTGTTCTAGTGGTGGTCTGGGGGAAATTGCCACCTCTGAGACTTGGAAGTATTTGCTTTTACATGATTGTTTTGCAGTTTTGTAAAATCTAGCAAAAGGTGTGGTGTGGTTACCTCACAAACAAATATGTCAAGTATCAGAGACTAAATTTAATGAAGGATCCATTTAGAAAAAAAAAAAAGTATTTCTAGGTGTTTACATAGTGAATTTCGAGGATGTGAAGCATACTGAGCTCAGGTTCTGGTTGAAAGAACAGGTATCATGTTGCTGCCTCATGGGCTCCAGTGACTAATGCACATTCTTTTTAATTATTAAAAAAAATCAAATACATTAATAAGCTATTTAAAGCAGTATTATTAAGGAACCCCAGCAGAAAGCAGCTGCAGATAAAGCCTACACTTTCTCCGTAATTACAGCATTTTAGCAGAGAGAAAATGCTTTACAACTGTTGCAAGAAAAACATGTTTAAAAATAACAAAGCAGACATTGTTGCAACACACTTATCTGCATTTGCTTTAGGAAACATCATAAGAGGTGGAGGCGGCAAGACGTAAATCTTAGAATAAGAAGAAAGGAATGAAAAAAAACACAAGCCTTCAAGGAGAGGTCACTTTTCTATGCATAATAATTATCCAGTCATTATTATTGTTTTTGTAGGCACACATGCAATCACAACCTGATTGCTTGAGATGTGAGTTTGCCATAGGCTTTTAGCCTTTGTGCACACTGCAATCTGATTAAGCCAGCTCACTGTGTTCAGATTTTTACTATTTCATACATTATGTTGACGGGCATTAAGTCAGCCATGTCAACTGTGCAGTGCAGTTTCTTTTTATTAGCTCTGTAAAAATAGCTCTTGTTTTTTTCATTTTTTTAAACAGGTCAATGTAAAGCAAGAAAATGTTGTGTTTTTATTCTTCTGGTTGATATATAGTCTGTAAAAACCAACATTAATATAAATTAAGACCCTTAAGAGGTTAACGTAAATGAGTAATTGAATGAAGTCAGAGCCAAATGGTGCAGTAAAGCTAAACACACTCTGCTTATAGAACCTGAGCAGGAAGAAAAAAACCTAAGTAATCCTGTGATACACATCAGACATATTACAGGTGTAACACATTAGAAATATGCCACGAAAAGGCAAATGAAGGGGCTAGTTTACCAAAATTTTCTGTAGATTTCCCATCTTAACAAATAACACGTTGCTGTCATTGAATTTCAGCTAAATATCATGTTGAGTTTTCATTCAGAGAAGTGTCGTTTCCACTTACATAACTGGAGTTTCTGAGAGCAGTTTCATTGGATTCATTGGAAAGAATGGAGGGTTATTCCATTGTTGCGAGAGGTGCTCTGACCTGACCAATAGTTACCTCAGACAAAATAAAAGTCCCAGCGGTCAACAGATTGTCCGACAATGTCCGGTAACTGCACTCAGTGGTCACTTCCACTCGCATTCCCCTGAGTGTGTGGGGCTCTTGGACACTGTTCAATAGAAACAGCTGGTTTTATTCACTGAACATGAATTATTTCAGAAACCCACGTGCACTGTATACATGCATGCACAGAATATCTCGCACATCAAATTAAACTGTGCAGTCTCCTTTGGCTGCATTCCCTCCAGAATCAAATAAATTCATAAAATATATAAAGCAACATTATTAAGGAACCGCAGCAGAGAGCAGCTGTTGAAATGGAGGTCTTTGCTTCATTATTACGACCACACAGGCCATGCTTTCCCCCTGTTCCCACGAAGGAGAGTCTCTCTTCTCCGTTTACTTTGGTTGTGGTTTTTATTTGGTGTTTGTCTATCTGCATATATGCAGCCGGGAAGAAATGTGTTTTTCATTGCGGGCTGAGGCCACATGAGTATTACCAGCTTCTTGTCATAAGTGCTCAGTTATGAAACATAAAAGCAAAAACTTTATCATTCTTGAAAAGGTGAGAAAGGTTTCAGACTTGTGGTATAAAACGGTCATGGCTGTCTCTGCACAGAAACTTTTCACACTGAAAGTCTTTGATACTTCAAACCAGTCTGGACTAAGCAGCTGCAGTAACGTCTATAGATCTCGCAAACATGTTTAAATTTGCTACTTACTAAAAGATGTAATATTAATCAAGGTAAAATAGATGAATGGGAGTTTTAAATTTAAAAAAATCACAGATGAAATAGGACAAAATGATCATTATATGAATATTTGTGGTCACCTAGGAGTATTTAAAAAAAAAAAAAAAAAGTTCAGTCTTTCAACTTGAAAACACTTCTAAGAGTAAACCATCTAACACTCAAGCTGCATTTCTGAGACAGAATCTGAGATTTGTCAACAAATTCATGGTGAGACTCCATATATTATGTGGATGTTAATTTAAGGAGCACAGCCCCTGATAATAAAACTTATGTTGGGTGTGTGAAAAGGCAGTCTGGGGAAACATCTGATGTGATGCACACCTGCACAGTTCTGTTAAGTAAAAGCTGAGCCACTGAAGTGCTGATTTAGCAGTCGAGCTTTCTTAAAACCAAGTCTCAGTCAGGTAGTGTTTGGAAAAAATAAGGGCGTTAAAAGACACAGTCGAAACCAGCTTCCTCCACATGGTGGATGGCTTCACTCTGAGGTCGGAGTCCCTGCTGCTCTGCACCAAAACGGGCCAGTTGAGGTGGTTCAGGCATGCAGTCAGGAGTCATTCTGGATGTTTTCAGAGCACGTGCTTCTGGCATGTCACACTTCATAAATGCTTGAGGACAGATCAAGGAGCAAGTGGAGAGATTACCTCTCTCGACTGGCTTGGGAACAAACTGGTACAGAAGGAAAGTGAGGACAAAAAGAAGTTGTACATGTTCGAAAAAGGTGATACAAAGAAGATAGTGATATGTGTGTCCTGCAGCAAGGTCACTGCAGCTCTACAAACGTAAACGTATCAGAACAAAGTACAAGATGAAGTAAAACTAAAACTAGTAACAGTAATAATAATAATAACCAAAATAAACATGTAATTTTTGTTGATGTAGGAATACAAAAAATGGCAATAAATATATGGAATATTAATAAGAGAAAGAGAAGGGGAAAAAATGGAAATAAATAAAATAAATCATTTTAATAATTTTATCATGATGATAATAATAGTATCTGCAAAGAAAACGCAATCATAATGTTACTTGTCATAGAAATAACAATACCAAATGAACAAATAAAAAAATAAATGTGTGTGAATAAGGAAGAATAAAGAGAGAGGAAGGAAATTTAAATTAATTAGAAACAAAATTTCATAATGATATTTATAATGTCATCATCATTGTAGTTGCCATAACAATGTCAATAAAAACACTAAAAGGAAACGAGAAAACCAACTACAGGTTATAAATATAAAAATAAATAAATATACAGGGAAATATAAGTAAATCAGCACTAACAAGATGAACAAATAAATATATACACTTCAAAGAAAAACCAAACAGCATTAAATATAAAAATTAATTACCATTATTATTAATTAACAATAATTGTAATTTTTAGACGTGGACCAGTGCCTGTGATGGCCTGCCTTATTAGTTTTGTTTGTGGTGATTGGTGATTGGGAGAAAACTGCACCTGCAGAGGTGGGAGGGGATTAACTTACAAAGCTGCTTTTGCCAGACTCACTTCTGTCTTCTTCTTGCTGGGCAGCATTTCTCTCCACATCACTGTGATTATGATTTAAGTTTTTGGGCTGCATTTTTGTACAACATTCCACACACGGTCACAAAACCATTCACAGCATTTCACTACTGATATTTAACATGTTCAGACCCCTTTATGAGTTTATTTTTGGTTAAGTTCTGTAAAAAAAAGGAAATGGTCAAAACTCTTTTCCAGTGTTTGACTACCTCTTTAGTTACCACTGCGAGCCAAGTTGGTAACAGCCAGTAAACATTCCTGACTGGAAGAGTTTGGAGGAGACTTGAGGGTCAATGTTTCGTTTGTTATTCTCGCACATAGTCGAGTAAAAGTAGAAAGAAAGGATGGATGGATGGTGAGACATTAGCTTCTTTGTGTTTTGTCATTGTAATTTAAGTCAACACAGGATGAGCTTCATCTTCACTGACGTTTATGTTGAAGCTGCTGCATCTGGTTTGTGAAACCAAATGATCTAACTTATAATCCAGCCATGTGTACGATAAATAGTCCAGTCAGCCTGAAGAAATATGTAACTGGATGATCTGCTGCTGGTCTCTATGAAGTTTCAGGGATCAAACTGATACTGTTACAGGAACGACGCTACGTTATTCCATAACGTTCAGACCTCCTTCCTCCAACAGAACAAAGCAAAAGTTTTTCTTTGATTTTTTTCACAGATTCCTCAGAAATGAAATGAAATGAAAAATACTTTATTAATCCCCAAAGGGAAATTCAATATTGTAGTAGATAATAATTAATTTGAGGAGGTCTTGTTCCGGAGGCTGATGGCTGCTGGCAGGAATGATCTTCTGTATCTTTCAGTCTTACATCGGACCTGAAGAAGCCTCTCACTGAACACACTTTGTTGTTTCATCACTGTGTGGTGGAGAGGGTGTGAAGAATCCTCCATCATCTTCATCAGCTTGTGCAGCATTCTTCTTTGGACAATCAGCTCCAGCGGCTCCAGAGTTACTCCAAGCACAGAAGCAGCTTTCTGGATCAGTTTGTTGATTCTCTTCAAGTCTCTGGTTCTGATGCTACTTACCCAGCAGATGGCTGCACTCTCCACAACAGACTTATAGAAGATATGCAACATGTTGGTGCAGACGTTAAACCATCTCAGCTTCCTCAAGAAGTACAGTCTGCTCTCCTTGTCATCTCCTTTGTGGATAATTTCTCAGCATGACAGCCATCCCATCTTTTCCTTTGTGCTGTCAGTCACTGGTGTCCCTTCTCACGACGGGAAAGTAAAACTCTCCTAACATTACCAGTGCTGACAGAAATCATCCCTCTCATACATTTGGCACTTACTGACAAACACCTGCACACCACAAACTGAACTAAAGTAAACATTCCTGACATATTTGTGGTCTTTTGCAAGTACAATAAATGTCAAATTACCGTGACGAATTCTATTTCCTAACAACGTTTTGTCTTCTAAAACTCCAGCATGACATCCACGTTAAACAAGCTTCCAAAAGACACTGAAACGTCCCACACCTGGTGAACACAACACAAGAAGGATGAGCTCCAATAAGCAATCAGGTTCCTAATTTTTACACGTGAGTTCAGACAAATCAGTTCTTGTGTTTTTTTCTGCATGTTGTACTCTGAATTCATCTTGTGGATGTATTTATGACTGCATACCTCCACTGCCAACAGCGATACTCCCATTAAACTGTGAACCCTGATGAGGAGACATGTGAAACATGTCTCTCATAAAATGTATATGCAGTGCTGTTTTCATTGTGTTCCTGCGGCTTGCAGACAGATGGGGTTCTAGAAATATGAGGCTTACATGTTTCTCATATCGTAGTAAACACCTGACCGGTTGAGACCAAACACAGAAGTGATCCATCAGAGTCCAGCAGGATCATGTGGGAAGAAAACTTCTTTTAAAATAGAACTTACGCAACTCAAATGATTTAGTGTTGGCTTATGTTTAGCAGAGGCAAAAGTTAATAAATAGACTGACTGATTTGGCTGACCTTTGAACAAAAACTTTACCCCTCTTGTTTTTGGGCTTTTCCTGCAGTATTTGAGGTTGCTGGTTTCTTTAACACAAGCAGACGTGGATTTTTACAGAGTCTGTTCTCTAACAACTACAGCCTCCGTATACATCTTTTTATCGGGTCTCATTTTCATATTTTGTCAAGACCTGAGGTCAAAGAGTCAGGTAGTGTGCGCCTTATTCCAGAGGTCTCACATTAATAACATGAACATGGGGCCTTGGTTCCACTGGGACAAGGTAAGAACTTGTAAAAACACAGCAACATCACCTCTTATTGTTTCATGAAATTCAAACTGGAAAAACATCTTCTAAAAAGCTCGGGAGATGTGGCACAGCAAGTGGAAAATGTTTTTCTCATTTATTTGACAAGATTTTGTTCTCCAGCTTCCAAGTGCCGTTCAGCAGCTGATGTTTAGCATTTGAGCTATGTCTCTTTTGGAAAATGCTCTCAAGTCATCTGTGTTGAATAAAACAGGAACACCATTATGGATTAATTACACAAGTTTCTCTCTACTTTTCAAAGTCTCACTTGTCTGTTTGTCTGCATTTCATCAAGTGCAGAGTCACTGGATCTTTTCAAGCATTTGAGCTTCACTATAGTGTGATGTTTTAAGTTTAAGAGACAAAAAGATCCTGAAAGAAGAGTTTTGTTGAAACCAACATTAGAAGCAATAGTACATTTAAAACAGGAAATCGCTCTGTCAGCTCATCTGCTATTTCAACAGGTCAGCTTAGGCTTTAATTGGATGGAAACTAAATGTCCATCCATACTTAACCCCTTTTATCTGTTTAAATGACAGGGAGGGGACAAGAGGCAGGTTGCATCCTGGACAAGTCGACTGCTCATCAGCACAGAAACAAACACACAACAGTCTTAGGGTCCGGTTTAATGACAGTGTGTCACCTGACATGCTGACTTCTTGTCTGTACGATGAAGCTGGAGTACCTGGAGAGAACCCACACATACACGAGGGAAACATGCAAACTAAAAGGAGCCTTCTTGCAGTGGGAATTATCAGGACCACACCAGAAGTGCAGCCACAACACTTTAACAGCAGTAAAATAGCAGTTTAATGACTGCCAAGGGGATTAATACAGCAGTGATCAGATGGAGTTTTTACCTTTTCTGCAGGCAATGAAAGAGTTTCGGCTTTAGATGGAAAATACACGATGTTCTTATGTTTGTATTTATTTTATGATTGGCTGAAGACCAGTTTGACGTTATCCTGAACTGACTAGTTATCCCAGTAGGCCGAATGTTAAAACGGCTTTTCTGACGGCGAATTCTAACCACTGAATTTTTTCTCTTGAATTTCGCCAGTCTGAATTTTTATTCCTTTAAATTTTTTTATCTTTGACTTTTGAGTCTTCAATTTTAAAACTCTTAAAACATAGTAGCAAAAATAAACTACTAGAAAATTGAAGCATTTAATTCAGATTGACAAAATTCAGATATGTCAATTTGCTGCATAAAATTTTGGTGCTTGAAATTCAAAGGCTTATAAAACTCAGAATCTGGTGGAACAGATTTACTTTCATACAAATCCTGATAGATTCACCTGATCAGCAGGATATGCTGACCAGTCACTCTGCATGCTAATACACAAAGCAACATGGACGTTGTTTAGTTTAGAAAATATTAACAGTAATGAAGAAACTGCCCAATGCTACACTGGTAAAAAAAATCTTTACCTTTGATCACTCAAACTGCTATTAACACTGATGTTAGTATAGACTGAAAAAACTCCCTTTTTCAGTCCCGTTCTGGGTAGCTGTTAGCTTAACTCCTCGGTCAGATTTCCCGTGTTTTTCCACAGTGAGATCAGTCTTAACACTTGTTAGATCATGCATTGGCTAAGAGGCAACTACTACATCTTGAAACTGAGACTTATGTGTCCCTGGATGCCATCACCAAAGACTTTAACTGATTAAAGAAAGCTAAACTCCCCTTCTAGAAATGTTAAACATATGCACAGCCAGATGGGCCGGCGACTGGAGTTTGGGAACATTGACAGAGCTTCAAAGACTCAAAAGCTAATTCAATAGTTATAGAAGCAGGTGCTGTTTAAGCCAGCTCGTAGAATCTGGCAAAATAAATAGATTTTCAGTTATTTTCTAATGAGGGTGTTGATAGAAATGCTGTCCAGACCCATTGTGATTTACACCACCTGCACACACATCTGACACATTTGGGGGAAGCATGTCTGTAAAACATACAAAACATCCTTTTTTGTGTGTGTTTATAAATCCCAGTCAAACTTTAAAGGGATCATTTATAGCAGAAATGATGAGGGAAATCATATGAATCAGCCAACATTAAGGCAATCATCTCTCTTAGAGCGCCAATCAAAAGATGTTTTCCCACTAAAGTGAATCCATGCCCCCATTTTACCCCTATAGGTTCTGCACCCCGACTGTATCCGCACAAACAAATGATTTATAGTTTGTAAGAAGCTTTAAAATGGACAGCGTCTTGTGTCTCACAGGTGCACGCAGCAAGCGAGCAGCTGAAAACACAGTCTCTCGCTGGCAAGTCCTGCTTTTGACATGACTCAGACCCCAACACGTCGGCCACTTTTCCACAGCGGCCAAGTGCTGAAACTGTGTCAACTGTAAAGGATTTCACTCAGCTTGCACGATGATGATGTAATAAAGTAGCACGCATTGGAAGAAACAGGATGTGGACATTTTAGGAACAAAATGCAATATTTTCAGTGATAAATACTCCTAGATACCAGCCTGTATAATGCATACAATCATTTTCATTTATTAATTTTCCAATCCACTTAGTCAACTTCAGGGTCGCGGAACACAATAGTTTTATGACACTGCAAAAACTGAAATCTAAGTAAGATTAAAAATCTTAAATTGGGTACACATATGCTTATTTTTTTTAAAGCTAAGATAATTCTTAGTTTTTATGCCAGAGAATTCCTCTTGTTTTAAGAGTATTTTTACTTGTTTTTGGGAAGTCTTGACAAGCCAAATGTTCTTGTTCTGTTGGCAGATAATTTATCTTATTTTAAGCAACATTTACCTCATTTTTGTATATTTTTTTCTTGTTTTTTAAGGCTGAGTTTTTGCAGTGTAGAGCATGATGAAAATATAAACACATGCTGTTTGGATCATGTAAAGAGTGCAATTGTTTAACATTTTCTGCAGCAGCAGCAACAGCGCTTCAAAATGAATGACCTGGATGCCATTTGTAGGTTGAATTCTGTGCAAAACTTTGCAGTAAACGTGGTGTTGATCAACTCTCGTCAGCAAACCATTTCCCTGTGCATGACTTGTCATTATTCACCACAAAAAAGCATTTACATTGAAACACATACAGTAGAAGTTTTCTTTTTAAATTAGCTTGAAATTTATCTTCTTGTTCCCAATAAAACGATCCTCGTCAGTCGTGCCATGCAGACTCACAATGTAAGTGGCTTAAGTGGAAAGCTGTGCAAACTGATGTAGGGGGTTAACCTTACTCTACACCCTGACCACTCAGGCCAAAAGGGCAGAGGGGGGGTGTTCTCGCTGCAGTAGCACTTCGCCCAGCGATGCAGAGAAAGCTCACATTTTGCATACGTTCAGAGATCGGTTTAATGGGGTAGAAACGGTGGCTACGTCTGGAATGCCTCCCAACACGGCCATGACCTCCTTGGATGAGAGGGATTACGAGCTGTGGGAGAGGACAGACCTTTCCTCACACAGAGAGCAGATCCTGCAGTCAGAACTGCTGATCAGCAGGAGCGAAGGGTCACACCCTGGGTAAGCAGGACTATAAGGTGCTGGCCTCTACACTTTTTCTGCACATATAGGCTTATGGGGTTTACGATGTTTACAAAGACCCACTGACAGACTCTAGTCTGACTAACCTGCAGTGAAAACACTATAGACCTGGGGTGGAAAGTAAACACCAGTTTAGCTCTTTGTTTTAGGATCTTTATAATGTTGTCCGCTAGACATTTAACTCTACAGAAATATGTGCTTTCAAAACTTTATGAGCTGCTGTAACATGACTGAACTATATTTTAAGCATGCATTATAGCAGGAATTAAAATCCTCTACCAGGCAGCGATCTGCCCCCTTAGTTAAATCAGACCACATGCAGAGAGAAGTCAGATATGTGACAGTAAAAAATATGTCTATAGTTAGGGCTCATTCTCCCAGCTGATTTTTAATTTACATGCTGCCAGCATGAAGTGGGGTACTGAATAAGAAAAATGTTTAAATCTCCGGGGTGTAACCTCAAACTCTGAGAAGATAATGTGAACCTCTTGCCGTAAAACATGCTGTGCTGCACAGCTGTGTGGCCTGGGACAAACGTTCCTGCAAGCAGTAAGTCACACAGAGAAATGCTGATAGAACACACACAATGTAAAAGACAGGATTATTCATCATTCTATTCACACTTCAGGGAGATATTTTATGTGGCGGTGATGTTGGACCCAGAGGAATCGCTGGAGAGACGTAGAAGTTCCGGGAATTTTCCTGTCAGTAATGGTTCAGTCAAAGCCGAGGTCTGCTCACTGTCCGCACTGGTGAATTACTGTGCTTTAATTAAATGTGCTTCCTATGAACTCAAAGTTAATCAGATCAGAGAAAAACACTGACAGGCAATTATAGTCGCACACTAAATCTCATGCCCTACGTGAGGTCCTGCTACCACACGATGTTAGCATGTGTTCTGTACGTGTGCGGCTGTGAAAGCCAAACAAGGTGAAGTACTGGAAGACTCTGAAACCCCACAGACAGAAAAATAACTGGGATTCATGGTATTGATTATAAACAGCTGCACAGTGTATGTTTGACTCTTGTATCACAATCAAAGCAAAGAATACATTTTACTGAGCTGACTTATAGGAATTCATATTACTCACCCCCCCCCCATGGGTATTTAACACCCTTAACATAATCAAAGTGAAAGGAAATCAAAAACATCATAGAATGAAGACACTTGGAAATTGTTGAAAAGAGAAAGTTGATGTACAAAAATTATAATGGAAGTAACCACCAGGTATCTGTTGGAGCCATTTCTCCAGTTTGGGGGACACGGCCCCAGTGCTCCCATCACTATGGGTACAACTGTTGCTTTTACCTTCCAGGCCTTCTCCAGTTCTTCCTTGAGGCCTTGGTACTTCTCCAGTTTCTCATGCTCCTTTTTCCAGATATTTCCATCATTGGGGATGGATCCATCGATCACTACGCCTTTCCTCTGCTGCTTATCTATGATCACTATGTCCGCTTGGTTGGCCACCACCATTTTATCAGTCTGGATCTGGAAGTCCCAGAGGATCTTAGTCCTCTCATTCTCCACCACCTTGGGGGGAGTTTCCCACTGGGACGTAGGGGTCTCCAGTCCATATTCTGCACAGATGTTCCTGTACACTATGCCGTCTACTTGGCGCACCATGTGCTCTTTGCCTGCCAGTATCTTGCACCCTGCTGGGAGGTGCTGGATTTTTTCAGGGGCATAGTTTGCACCTGGAATCATGCCTGGTGTGGTAGATCTGGTCCTCAATCGCTCTGGTGCTCAGGGCCTCCTCCTGTGAATGTATGGATAAGTGTATTTTTCTATGCCTTATTGATATTGAGTGTTTGGAGAAATATAAATTGATTGTATGTAAGTGTGGCTGTTGTAGATTCTTGATTACCTTTTAAATTGCATGACTTTGTCTGTCCAGGGGCTGCAGATGGAAACTAGCTAAGGCCAAACATGGTGTAAGTCATCTTTTGATAATGTTTTTACACATGGTCCCCGACAAATAAACTAATAAACTACACTAAGATGCACCTGTCTGCTGGTAGGTTTTTATTTGGTCTTAGATCACTACGCAGTGAACGTCAGTGAAAGTCAGTTTTGCACAAATGACCTCAAGAAATTCCTGAAACATTTGAAACCGTCTCCTTAACTCTAAATGTTCTTTAGCAAATGGGTGAGCTAAGTCTCTCTGTGTTTATGTGACAGACTGGCGACCTGTCCAGGGAGTACCCTGCCTCCCAGTGATTTCTGGGATAGGCTCCAGCTTCCCCACGACGCTGAATTGGACTGATTGAGAAAAAAGTATATATCCCAACAACAGTGACACAGGGCAGGTATAACAATTCAGGTACATCATACCCAAACCAACTGGTAGACCGGACTCAGACAGGTTTATAGCTGCCATTTTGAAACAAAACAAAACATTTCTTTGTATCACATCAAGATATCAGCTCCGATTGCTTTTCAGCTCACAATCAGGCAGGAGCTAAAAATCCAGATTTACAATCAACATTTAACTCAGCACTAATTTCCTGATGACCATGAGACTTGACATGACAAACCACTTTGTTGTTCATGAAGGCCATGTTTACCGCGGATTAACAGTATGACTGGAACACATCTTTATCCAACCAAACCGCTTGCTTGAAACTGCCTGTTGTTTTATAGTTTCCTTTAGCTTGCAGAGCTACCGGCTCACATGTTGAAGAAAAGACAGACCCGCAGTGTTCCCATGGTCAATGATCCAAATAAAAAGCAACCTCCCACAATTTCCTTTATGAGGACAACGAGCCACTCGTGCCCACAGACTCAAAGGTCAAACTTAGAGTGTCCCAAAGTACATATGTGAGGTGCAGTATAAATAAATGCTAAACATTTCAGACCTCAGGTAGGAGCTAAATTGTACTGTTTCGTTTTGTTTTGTTTTGTTTTGTTTTTACAAGGAGGGTTTTATGCTAGAAAACAAGGCAAATGGGTGGGAATTAGTGATTTTAAAAGTGTAAAGGTACCAATAAGCAGGAGCAGATGGGGATCACAGACAAATGACTTGTGGTAAAGCCTTCAAATGGCTCTGTGTAAATGTTTAGCTCTGTTATTCAGCTGACTTTACTGTTCACTGTGAATGTCGTCATCACAATAAAATGAAGAATGCAAGAACCGAGGAAGTTGTGTCATTAACAAACAAGGATTTGGAGGGAAATTAAAACCATTTGATTTTCTTAATCAAAACCATACGATGAGGAGCGACGGTTGGTCTGCTACAGCCAGAGTGCTGAAGAGGTAATCTTTAGTTACTGAGACCTGACAGTCGAGCTCTGCAGCACAATATAACTTTCTGACTTTCTGGGTCATTTCTCTGGAAAGGCAAGAAACAGACATTTGCGCCTACACACTCCTATACTGTAAAACATAATGTGATCAAAACTTTTAATAAATTCCTGAATGAGTTTTTTTTTTTTTCAGCTTATTCATATTTCTTCTGAATCCAGCCTTGCATATTTCCCAGAACAAGACAGCAGAGAGGAAAACTTGATTAACATGTCCACGAACTGTTTCCATTTTTTAAAAACATGGGAATGTATCCTGACATTGGCCAGATATATTTCCACACGGATGCGTGATCACACACCACAAAATGGTGTTCGCTTTGTCAACGTTTCAACAACCAGTGAAACAAAATACTTAGGACCATCTGCTGATTGTAACCAGAATTATCAATATTTCAACATTACAAACAAATCAAGAGTTCAGTAATTAAAGAGATACTGCAGAACTTGCCTCCCTGATGACGGCTGATGGGCTCGCCACACAGGGAGCGTGTTTCATATCACTTATCTGTGATTCACAACAAAGACACAGTTTCTAAAAGTCTCAAAGCAACACAGAGGTACAGCTGTTAGACAAATTTCTTCAAGGAAGCAAATAGTCTTTAGTTGAAATTAAGTTTTTATGTTGTGTGCATGCACAGGTAGGATGATGGAGGAGATGAACTGTCAGAGAACTGACATGTGCGGTTCCTTGGGTGAATGTTTGCTTCGGCTCACACCTCTTCCTGCAGAGGAGGCTTAGAGGCCTGGAGCCCAGTAAATCTTCATCCAAACAATCATCAGACATCAGCAGAGATGCAAAAGGCTGAGGATGTAGGCAGCTTCTCATTGGTTGTGACAGATGGAGCTTAAACTATTTCAGAATTCACTCATTGATGTTTTCATTACTGACGTTTATATTAATGGTTCATTTGTCTATAATGTATTTATCGTTTGACTTTTCAACAGCAGTGAGGTGTGTAGTTGAATCTATTGTGCATTTACAGCATTTTCTGGTTCAGTCTATGATTAAAGATATTTCAAAATATTAAAAATGTTTTTTCAATTTAAATGAAATAGCACTGTATAGGTATTATCAGTGCAAAACAGGTACCTGATGTCCATACTGGCTCTAGAATCTGGATAATGTCTGTGTTTCCAAAATTGACCTCTCGGTAAGTTGTTTTACATTGTCAGCATAATTTCTGGTGGAAAGTTGTAATACCTCAGCTTTTGAAGAGACAGCACAAATGAAATAAATAAAGCTAAATCACGTTGTTAACTGGCTAAAAACCGCGGTTGTTCTATGTTTTTCTGACTTGAAGCCGGAGATTTGTACCTGTCAATCAAAAGAATACGCCCATAAATATGCCGAACTTCGAGATTAAATTACTTTTAAACGGCGAGTTAGAAAAAAAATTGACTCCCCCCCCCCACAGTTGTCATGAAGGTAAACCTAACCTATTAAACCTAAAATGGATTTTTGAACCAGGCTGTAAACATGTTTATTTCTGTTGTGAAGTTGGTCTTTTTAACATGGGAGTCTATGGAGATTTGCTCTGTTTTGCAGCCCCTAGTGGATGAAGGGGGAACTGCAGTTTTACGCACTTCCACATAGGCTTCACTTTTAACCGCCAGGGGTTGTCACTTGGTCTGACCTCGTGACTGCTGCAGTTTCAGATGTCAGATCAAACCACAATTTAGCTTTAAAGGGGATATTGCAAGCAAAGATAATTTTTCTAAGTGCTTAGAATTGTCTCGTTTAAAAATCTTTATTTTTATGATGTTATAAACGTTGAAGTTCCTCCCTCTGCTGGTCTTCAACACTGCCCATGTCTATGTGGGATTTGCTTACTCTGCCTATCTTCAGCCCAACAGGAAGCAGGAGCTGTGGCCAGCCAGATGGAAGAGGCTTCTTTACAAAAACTCCTAAAATCAGAAGAAAAAGGAGCTCCCTGGAACCAAGCGTCGCCTGAACAGTGCTACCAGGGTAGGTGAGAAGCGGCTGCACTCAAACTATAGACCGTCTTTACCAAAGCAGGGCTCCAATGTTTAATTGATATACCAGAGAACTGTTTCAGATTGGGTATGCATTCAATTTCCCCTTTATAGCATTGCATCCGTGAGAATCCTGCCTGGCAAAACCACACTGTTGTGGAGAAATGTTGTTTAGCCTGATCCCTAACCAAGTAGTTTTAATGTCTAACATCTAATTCTAACCAGAAAACAGAGAGAGTATGAATGGAGACAATGAAGTGAAGGTTGGTTGTGGTGTCATCCTCCTGGAGTTGGACACCTGCTATTAGGTTGTGTACAGATCAATGGTCATTCATGATTGGGAAGAATATGAATTGAAAACACCCAAAGACTGGTTAATGGCTGCCTCAAGCTGTGAGAAGCTGTGCAGTGGTAGTGATGGTAGAGACAGTAAGCCACTGTGTCTGAGGCTGCAGAGGCCAACACAGCTAATCCTTCAGTTATTTTCTCCATGCCAGAAATGTAGAAAATTATGCATGTGGTTTTCAAGTGCTCATTATGGTCAACAAATGCTAATAGTTCATGTGCTCACAATCTCCTTGGACCCCAAACAGTCTCTCATGGCCATTTGTAATTCAGAAACTACAAATAAAACATGTGCAGTTAAATACCTCATAGGCAATAAAGTTAATTTTATTGTATTGAAAATTGCTCTTTGGCCTGGTAACGAGACCCTGAACATCATTGCTTCTTGGTTTCTTTTTTTTTTTTTTATCTCTTTAGAACAATCCCATCTTTGCCTCACAGGAGAGTTCTTTGTGTCAAACAGCAGACAACGAAGACGGGGAGGGAAATACTGAAAAGATTTCCAAAACAAGCTAGCATCATGGGGTGAGTGCTGTTGTGCAAATTTAATGACAAAACCATGATTGTTTCTTAGAGTTTGAAACAGCTTATAAGGAACCAGCAGCTGTCTTTACCAGTGTGTTTTTGTAGCCCACAGGACGGTGAATAAACAGACTCATCTGTGTGGTCTGATGTTAAAATCGCCACTATGATGATGTTCATAGACATAAAAATGAAAACAAAAGCTGTCTCTGTAGGTGCCTGCTTGTGGAGCGCAATTTCAATAAATCCTTTTCATCTTTGGCTTTTAGCCTTCATGTCACAGATTTATACATTTATGGGTTTTGTTCTGCCACAACTTTGATCTGATATGAACAATAAAACTGGCTGAAACACATCGAGCTGTGAGTTGCTAATGCCTGATGGATGTTCTCTCAGAAAATATCTAGAACTCTGGTTTCTTTTCCATTTTTATAGCAATAAGCCTACATTTTGCTCTGTAAACTCTCAGCAAACCTTCAGGCACATCACATGTTGACCTAAAATGTTTCCCGTAACATCACTGTCACATAATCATCTGACTTCCATTATTGGTTTACTTCTATTTATTTATTTATATCCCCTGGCAGGCGAACAGAGCCGAGGTGACGCAGTGTCAACAAGTTCTGCTGGCTGGGAGTGGTGTGTGTAAGTACATGCAGCAGGCTTGTTACACCATCAAACAATGGCTCCGAAAACCTAACATGCCTCAATGACTAAAGAGATCACAGGTACATGTGCATCAATACTTGGCCAAAGTAATGAAACATGCTAAATCTTTTGCATTTTGTCACTTTTTCTGTCTTTCATCCTGAAAGAGACATTTCTGCTCCTCCTTAAAGCTCCAATATTTGACTAGTGGAAGGAAAACACAAAGAAAATGGGAATACTTTCATCAAATTTGGGTCAAGAAGTCTGCTTACATAAAAATCTGCTGTTGATGTGGTCTGTTTCGTTTTTCTTTTGTATTTCCCCTTCAAGCATGTCTACAATAAAGCATCAGCACATGAATTGTGTCCTTCAAAGGGTTTTTCATTCTCCAGAGTAGAAACACCACTAATAGCACCCTTTCATAGAGTTCTCAAACTGTCCCAACACTGTGGAGTTCAAAAATGCATTTCGTGCAAATGGGCTTGTCAGAAAACACAACAATAGAAGCAATTTGAATACAAACGAATCTCATGTGTTTTCGCTTAAAGGTTGCCTGGACCATTGTTTACAAAAAGAGGAGAGAGCCACACTGAGTCCAGCTGTTGTGGAATATTTCTGCAGCTGTACTCGTGCTTCATGCTGTCCCATGGGTCGCACAGTTTGTGACACGTTTCTTGCATTTCATTTTCTGATTCAAGTTACGTTATTGGTTGTTTTCTAATTTTATTATAAGGTTGACAAATCCTCATTCTACCAACGTGCATTTTGGTGTGTAAAATAGAAAAGTGCAAATCAGAAAAAAATAGGGACAATCTAGAAAATGTCTCATAAACAAACAAAAAAAAAAAAAGAAGAGATATAAATAAGGTGAATGGAGCTTTGATGGACACAAGATTTTCAGTTTGTCAAGAAAGAAAAAAAAATCCTTCAAGGAAATATTGAGAACAGATTATTTCTACCTCTACAGTGAAAAAAACAAACAATTTGAGGAATCTGAAGGAATTTCAGGGGGTAAAGGGCAATGGTACAATTTAGCACTGAAACCCAGTAAAACATCAATCCCATAAACAACATGAAACCATCATTCATCTGCAAAGAGTTGCTTTGGAAAAGAAAGACAACATGAATGCACTTTCAAAAATGTAATTCAAACCTTTATTGTATGAAAAAGAAATCCGTATATTAATTTCCAGGGCAATGTTTGCTTGTCTGGGCTCAGACATATCGGTGGTGAAGCATCACACAGTGGAAATGTGTACTGTGATCAGACCAGTCTGTATTTTTAGAAGAAATAGACACTGTGTGGCCTGGACCAAAGAATGAGAAAAGCAACCAAACCTTTTATTATCAACAAGTAACAATGAAGTTTTCTGCTGGGAAGACGAACAGAAACTGGCAATTACAGACTCAGAGAACATGACACAGTCTGAGGTGTTCACCACTCTCCAAACTCCCCAGATACCAGACTGGATCTGATCACATTTGTGGGAAGCAATCCCAATCCACAAAGTCCCCACCCCTTAACCCTCAGACCCCAAAGGATCTACTGTAATGTCCCAATAACACACTCTAAGACACCCTCAAATGTTCCTCAGAAAGGTCGGCGCACTAGAGGAGGACCTGCTCTGTATAGCAAGTGTGTTGTCATCTTCTTCTAGCTGGTCAGTCTACATTTCTGGCAACATTAAGGCAGAAAAGTGAAGAAACATTTAGAGAAACATTTTTTCTCCAAGACAACTAATTTCCATCTCATTTTATACAGCTTTCTCAGAGTTTAGGGCGTATTATTCTGATGCACAAGCAGGGTGTGGATGCCTGTTCAGATTCTCCTTCATGCATTTAACTTCTCCTCAACTCCACAAGAATGTCAGTCTGCTTATGTGTTTTTTTTCTGTCCGTCTGACACCGCTCAGGCAACCTTAATGGCGCTCCCGTCAATTTGGATCCGGCAGCCATTTGATCCAATCGGTCAGACATGAGACCTCTGACATGCTGTGATTTCAAGGCCCATAGCAACCTGAGTCAACGGGGGATTAAGTTCTGAGCCACTACAAGGGGGAGTGAAAGCTGGTCCAAACATGACAGAAGGTTCATTAATCACAGTCACACAGAGCTTTAATAAAGGAAAAAACAGGCAGATCTAATCTCCGTTTTGGTTCTCTGATCCTCCACCAGGTCTACGGCATGCTCCAGATGTGACAGTGGAGTCAATCCCTTACACACATACACACACAGATCTGCAAATTATTTGTCTGGTGCATCAAATTATGCAAAGTTTTCCTTTAAGGAGCATGATGGGGAGTTGGATGTTTGTTTTCATTTAAAATGTGGCGGTGGTGAAGAAACAAGGTGGTGTTGACGTACCTCACCTGGAGCTGCAGATGTTACTTGATGTTATTTACTTCACAGCCAGTGTGATGTTTCTGCTTTCTGATGCACAACACACACACACACACACACACACAGAGGTGCAGCTGAGTTTAATTCATGCTGATGTGACCTCATTCTCAACAACAAAAATCACGTTTGTATCACATTTTCCATCCAGTAGATGTTTTTACCTCAGAGATGCACCAGATGGCGCCTGCACACAGTAGATTGAAGATACATGACAAACAAACTGAACAGAAAAGAAGAGGTTAAAAGGTGCGTTACCACAGCAGAAGCTCTTAATGTGCAAAATGCCTAAAATTCATTAGATTGGAAAATAAAGATCCTCTTTGTTGTGTTTTTTTCCTCTTAGAAGTGTTATGTGTTTATTCTTTTATGCTTATTTTTATTGTTTCTAATTTCTCTTGTGGTTTTTTAGCCTTAACTAGATCTTGTTTTAACTTTTAAATTCCACATCAGGAGCTACGCCTACTGGGTCTGTAGGGCTGTTGGTGTGGATCATCCTGATTGGGGTGACTGATGGGATTTGGTGGACTCCTACCTGCCTGGTTTTGGGCGGTTTCCATGGTGATGCCCTCTGGAGTCCTTGGTGGGGCTGCTCCAAAAGATATTGTTTCCTCACTTCAGTCACCCAGATGATTATCCGCAGATGTTTACCATCTATCAGGTTTTTAGTAAGATGTTTCGGTTAAAGAGACACAGACTAGAAGCTAGGGCCGATGTTTAAGCGGGGGGTAATGTGTACGATGTAGGTGCATGTGAGAGGATAGGTGTGTGTGATAGGGTATGTATGATCAGGTTGATGTTTTGGATCTAATGTATTCAACTTGAATGTGTGATTGTTAAACACACACACACACACACACACACACACACATATATATATATATATATATATATATATATATATATATATATATATATATATATATATATGTATATACAGAGGTGGTCCTGAGAATATCTGGAACTAAAAACAAAAACGTTAACCTACACAATGAACCAGCAACTGAAACACTGCAACAGAGGTGTATAAATACACACAAGAACACAACAAGACACAGGGGAAACTAACAAGACCAGGTGAAAACTATGAACAGGAACAAAGGCTACAAACTAAACAGGGAAAACCT
Organism: Telmatherina bonti; assembly: GCF_933228915.1. Taxonomy (NCBI): domain Eukaryota; kingdom Metazoa; phylum Chordata; class Actinopteri; order Atheriniformes; family Telmatherinidae; genus Telmatherina; species Telmatherina bonti. Next base: position 13,350,693 of record NC_136619.1, on the reverse strand, counting down.
ACCAAATGAAACAGGAAAGTAGAACTGAAGACACAACACAAAACACAGCATGTCAAAAACTCTGTAGATTTGCAGCCATATTTCATTATATGTACAATACATCAGTCTGTCTATCATTAAATGGTGCAGTGTTTTAATTATAAAACTGTATAAATAATTGATCTCTCTCATTACTTTGACTTGTCATTCTGAGAGAAGAGCATTAAAAATAAAGTGTCTAGTTGGAATTTGATCATTTTTATCAGCATCATTCACATCTAGGCTTTTCCTTCTTGTAACTTCTGTCCATGTCTCTGGTATAAAAAAAGTTCTATTTTAGGTTTCTGAACATTTCTGAACAGGCATGTTGTTCTAGTGTGATTCTAAGGAGTGATATTGAGTAAATAGTGTTATTAAATAGAACACATGTCAGACTCCTTCAAGGGCTGGTTTCCTGCAGGTTTTTGTTGCCTCCATGCTCCAACACACCTGACTGAAATTAATAAATAGGTTGACAAAAAAGCTGCTGGATCCATTTGATTTGAATCAGCTGTGTTGTTTAGAGGGGAAACGACAAAAACCAGCTGGATACCGGCCCTCGAGAACTGGAGTTGACATCCTTGCAAGACAACTATCTGAGAAACAATTCTTAGCAGGGTCACTGAGTATTCAGCATTTTCATGAGGATTAAAGAAGATGGTGGACTGGATGAGCAGATCCAGGGAATATGGTCACTACTGAAATTTGACTGGTTGCTGAAGTGCCCCATCGCTGGTAAACGGTTACCTCGTTACATGTGGATAAAAGCTACAAACGGTGGCATTTTCTAAAAACTTTTATAGTAGTGATGCTTTGCTTATACCTTATGTTACAATACAATAAGAGGCGTTGATAAAATGGCATTTATAAGAGAGATATTGATATTTCCAATTACAAGTAAATGCAGCAATTCCTAACGAATGGAAAGGCAGAATAATAACAATTCAGTCTAAAGCCAGAAATTCAAGTCTGAAGGTAACATTATGATCCCATGCAGATGATTTGCTTTGCAAGGAAATCCATGAATATGTGAGCAAGACAATCCTAATCCACATACATCAAATACAACAAGAAGAGTTTGGATCCAGGATCACTCTGCTTGCAGTCCAAATGTTTCACCACTTTAAGACATTTGGTGCATCATGAAACACAATGAACAGCACTCAGGACTGTTAAAGGGCAACATTTCTTTTCAAGAGGTCCAAAAACTGGTCTCAGTTGTGTGGGATTTTGTCTCAGCTTCACACTCAAAAATAGAGGTACCAGCTTGTACCTAAAAAGGTACAAATGCTTGTCGCTTGGGGTGTACTCTTTTGAAAGATATTTCTGTACCCTTCAGTTCTGGTCTATTTTTGTACCTTATCAAGTTCAACCTCACCTTATCAAGATATGTTTTTTTTTATGTTTTCCACATTAGACCTGGTCCATGCCACTTAGCAATATTATCTTATCTTTAATCTAGAAATAATCTTCAAAAACTTAAAATACTGACCAGCCATACACTTAGTTTGCAGCATCTGACCTTCATTGTCTGGTGTAGTAAATTACTGTTAAGTAGTACTACTGTCATCACTCAACTCTGCTCTAGTTTGGAACATTACAGCCGCAATAGTTTTTTTTTCTCCACCTTTCCTCTCATCCAAAGCACGTCCACTTCAATGTAAAGACAGAAGCGAGGGAACAACTCGACGTGCGGTGGGACGTTGTGGGCTACAGCAAGTGTTGTGGGTCTAAACCGGTCTTAACAACATGAAGCGACTTTTAAAAATTTTTTTTATTAAAATCATAGCACTGCTGCTAACAATAGTTTTTGTCACGACAAACATTTTTCAATGCTGCAGGAACCCTTATGGTTAAAATGGTACAAATTTGTACTTTATGTCACTTTGAACCCTTTTTCATACTCTGAAGGTGTGCTTCTGGTCTCTTAAAGACCAGTATTGTACTTTTGAGAGAACATTTCTTACTCTTTTTCTGTCTTTATTAGAACCGTTGGACATAAGTCACAAGTCAATAAAGTGCAACATTGTTTGTTCAGTCTGGAAAAATTATTGTTCACCTGAAGAAAAAAAGAGTTTGTTGCAGAATACAGGTTGCTCGTCTTGACATCCAATTTAGGGCAAGGCATCACAGAAGGAGGACACGTTTCCTCTACTCCTGAACAGAAAGGCTCTGCTGTCTTTTCAGATGAAAGCAGGTGCACAGTGACAGGCACTAAATGTCAGGCTGTGGGTTTACTGAGGGCAACAGAGCGAAGGAGTGAGTCACGGATGTTTCCAGCAGTGCAGAGTGGAAGATCTTAGAACCCTTTACGGCTGCAGGTCGTTACTTCTTAGATCATTATCCAGGCTGACTGGGTGCCAGTGACTCTGGCTACGCTCAACAACACAACTTCTTATTTGTGTGTGATTAGTGACACACAAGCTGTCACATAGATGATGAAAACTTTGTCAGTATGTTCTGCACATTGAATTTTTAACCCCAGAGGGTTTTCAGAGATGTGAAAAGATGGGTGGACAAGTTGACACACGTGGATCGATGCTGCCACTATATGCAGTCAGAGGAACTGAGCTTAAGACTGCTGTTGCTGTATGAAAGAAAATGTTTCCCTCGTCATGCAGTATAAACAGTAGCAACATAGATATACATTTCATTCAAATCAAATCAAATTCACTTTATTTATCTGTTAGAAACTTTGTTTGCAGAGGAGACTGCTACAGACACAATGAAAAAAACATTAAAACAGTTAATACTGTTGTGCTCATATGTATTCATCCCCTTTCATTAAATAAAAGGCTGAATTTACAACATTCACTCAAATAACTGGAGACTTAAATAAGGAACAATAACTAAAAATTTGCAAAAATATAATTTAGTAATATAAGACACTTTTCTGATGAACAGTGGGACAAAATACCTGTCAACAGGTGCAGAAGTCTGACTGAGAGGAACAGAAAACACCTGACTGGAGCGGAAACATTATGTACATGTCATATGTAATAAATTATCTTATTTGTTTGCTTTTTAAAAAAAAAAAATCCATTTAACCAGAATTATAAAATAATGTATTGATTTTCTTAAAATTTTTATTTATTATTACTTCAGTCAGTTTCAGCTTATTTTACGGGCAGCTGTTTAATAACAGGGCATGAATAAGTATGAGCACAACTGTACATAATACATCTATTCATACAATAGATCACAATAAAACCTGAAATACATAAAGAAAGAATTCATATTAAGAGCCACAGTTTTCAGATTAGCTGCTCAGCAAGTGAACAGAGGTTGGGATGAAACCAGAGGATGCTCTCTTTGTCCTCAATGAAAGGGTCCTGTACCTGCGCCCTGAAGGTGGCAGGATGTAGTCACGGTTCAGTGGGTGAGAGGAGTCCGTTTTTTCTCAGAACTCTGGAGTCATAAAGGTCTTTGAGAGACTGCTGGTGCTGGCCTTTAGTTTCAGAATTCATTATGTTTTCTTGCTTTGTCTTATCAAAATAATAACTTGTATATAAACGGTAGTAAATAATCTAATCTGCAGTCATATACTGATAAAGGGAACAAATGTTATTGTATCTCTGAATGCAAAATAATTTTTAGCAAATTATCAGTTCTTGCACCTTCATTGATGAATCAAAGTGTTCATGGTATCTGCTTCCTACCCAAATATTTCTGTCATTTGATTCAGGTGTTGGAGAAGGGGTGCATCTAAAAGTGGCAGGATTGTAGCTCTCGAGGACTGGACTGGAGCACCATGCTCTGGAGAGTCAACGCAGAAATGCTTAATCAGTTGACATTTTCCTCAATATATATATATATAGTAACAAATTAGCAATATTTTATGGATTACTATCCTAATTTTTTAGCCGAGGGAGGAATTTGAAACAAAGTTTTGAGAATCTCTGACATCATTATGCAAAAACTTTCGCGAGTAAAGCAAACAAATGAGGGTAAAAACATGGACAACACAGCAGGACTTTCATGAGGGGAAAAAGTAAGTTTAGTAAAAAAAAAAAAAAAAAAATCAAAGTGCTGTACATGAAGGGTTCAATCCTCTTTGGCAAACAGCAATGTTTCTGCTTTGGACTTTCATCCTTGTAAAATTGCTTTTACACACACAAAAAGCAATTGCTCAAAGGGAAATATGTAAGAATCTTCTTGTTGCTGTGCTGAAAGAGTTGTCCAACAGCTGATCCAGACCTCCAGTTTCTAACAGTAGCCCACACAGAAAATCTCATTTACTGTGCATGCTGCTGCAGAGTGGGCAGATCAGAGGAGTCACAAAACAGAAGCGTACAAACGCTTCATCGTCTCAGGATTTTTTTTCATGTCCTTTTATTTCATGTGATTTCAAGTTTAGAAGATGAATTCCTTCTACAACACAACACAAGCATGAGGAAAAGTCAGAAAAATGTAGCCTACACTATGTGAAAAAGACATAAATTGTCCCTTTTGCTCATATAGTAATCAGTCTTTCCTGACCACATAAATTAAATTAAATTAAATTAAATTAAATTAAATTAAATTAAATTAAATTAAATTAAATTAAATTAAATTAAATTAAATTGAATTTTATGATGGTCAATGACAGCAAGTGCAAGTATATCTGGAATTTCTTTGGACCACCAAATCAAAGGTGGTGATGGTGGTTCACGCCAATAGAGCAGTGAATATATATATTAAGATTATTTTAAAAAAAAATAGACAAAAAAGCTAAGTGGGAAGTGTCACTTGGTATGATGAGTGGGAAATATATTTGAATACAGCTACACACAAAGATCCTCCTTTTCCATGTTGGTCCATTGACTCACCCATGACATGTGCAGGTGTTTGTATTTATCTGTATCCTCTTGTGTGCCATGAATGCGTGGAAATGGTCACATTGGTCTGGTGATTTCATATTTAAAAAAGGAAAAATGGCACAAGGACTGAAATAACTCCATCTTGAGGGGCACATCATACTGGATATCTGTAATGTAAGAAAGGGTCGCCCACTGTCTCTGGCAACACCAAGTGATGTGAATGCAGGTTTCTCTTTGGTGTCCAGAGCAGTGAGACTTAGACAAACATTTCTTAGGGGAACACTTTCTTCAGACGCCTCTAATAAGTTTCAGGAGGCTCTTTTAGATAGTATGTGTTGTTTAAAGCATTACATGTAAAGGTGACATATTTACTTTTATGTTATTATGTTGTTGTTCTGCAGCTTTAACTCTAAAATATTACTGCCATTATACAACATTTATGGCTGCTATTATGTCTGAAAAGTTAATTTATTACTGTCTGTGGAGCAATTTTCCGCAGTTTTCTTATGGATGAATGTTAGCATGGATGCTAACATTAAGCTTTCGCTTAACCTCTCGAGCTTCAAGATGTCAGATAGAGTTGGACGTGGTGGATCAAGAATCTTGTGTCTTTATGTCACAGACATTGCAGTTTGAAACTCATTTTTTAACACTTACCTAAATTGTTATACCTCAAAGTGATAAGAAAAGGTAGCTCAGCAACATGTATGCTCCCAGAGTGGCTACGTACATTTTTTTCTTTTTCTTTGTGTGTCTACATATCTGTGTCTGTGAAACACCATGTCAGTGTTGTGTCTGGGGAAATGACAACAGTCATGAAGAAAACATTAAAAAATAAAAGTTTTCTAAATAATAATAATAGAAAATAAATTAATGAAAAAATAATATATTGTAGGGTCTTAATTTATTGTAAGTGCGACTTCAGTTTTAATCCAAGTCCCAAACTTCATCTCATTCATCTCTGCTATCCACAACCTGCCGCTTGATAAGACTTTTTTAAACAATAGAAACCGTTGCGATCATAAAGTTGTGAAACTTAAACATGTAGAAATGTTATCAGCAGTGCAGCAGTGGAGTTGTATCTCAGTAGAAAATGAAGTATATGCTGCAGTTTTTGGGTTAATATATAAATGTATTGTTTTGAAACTTCTTTGTATTCCAACATACAGTAGTGATTTCACAAATTGTCATTAGATAGCACAGCAACAAGTACTGTATGGATTTCTGTCTTACACTGGTTCAGTGATCAAAGCAACAGGATTCCTTCAATGTTCCTAAGATCACAATCATGAAAGAGTTCATCTCACCAGGAGGGGATCTATATTTCTCATAAAGTAACCACACTGTACTGGAAAAGAATAATTACTTTACCCATTGATTACATAACGGTGGTGTTTCTATATCAGTATGTCCTTTCATATGTTAGACAAGCATCACAAAACAACTGAGCAACCACCTTGTTTGTTCACTCATATGTTCTGTTTGACAAGTTAGAACTCCCAAGGTACATCAGTCCTGGCTCCATTTAAGAGCTTTTAAAATGATTTTCCATTTGCAATGCAAAAGTTCTTCAGACTAATAAAGATGTAACACTGGCATCAGTTTGTTTTTACAGTTCGGTAAAAACAACCGTTTCTAAACACATTGTGCAGATTTCTTATCATCGTACCACATGGCTTTGGCGACAGTGTTTCTCAGTTCCAGTCCAGGACACCCTGCCCTACATGTTTTATAGGCATCTCTACCTTTGACTGGAATTGAGAAACACTTGGTTAGAACTAGTGGTTAATATTATAATCAGGACTCTTAACATCTACTGACTCGTCAAACATTAAAAGTGCTTTCAGTAGCTCTATCTTGAGTTTTCAGCAAAACTCAGCTCCCAGCTAAACCCTAATTAACTGTAAGGCTTGTGCATATCCCACTTTAAACAAACACCAGTTCAGCACGAGTAATAACCCAAAACCCTCAACTACTCACAAACTAGACTAGATTATTCATTCATTCATTATCTGAAACGCTTAGTCTGATTAATGGTAATGGGGGAGTTGGAGCCACATCCCAGCCACCTGTTCAGGGTGTACCCTGTCTCTCGTCCAAAGATTGCTGGAATTTCTAGTTTGGATTAATTCATTATAATCATATTTGTATGTATGCATACTTTCCGAACAAACTAATATTTTTTCCAGAACGATCCTGAATGCAATCCCTTCCTACTGATTTTACAATCATGATATTTATACACTGTGATGAGCAGGTTTACTAGTTCAGTCAGTTCATCCAAGGATTGCCCAGATTCAATTAAATCCTCACATTTGGAAGCTTATTCCCATTTATTTTAAATGCTCTGAACTCATAACCTGTTAAAACAACATTCATATATACAGCATAATACACACCAGCAAGTACCAATGTTGCGAGTACATATCAACACAACACAATGGTTCTTTGTGAAGAAAAAAAAAAGTACAACTCATATATTAGTATAAAAATATTGTTATGCATGAATGAATGTTAATTTACAGTAACCTCCCTTCATTTACAGCAATATCAACTTGGTCATATATATCTTTTAGATCTTAAAGGCAGACCGAGGAGAATATTCCAACAAAAATATGTGTGTTCACACAAGTCATCCATCACAGACCAAGTACACATAAACATGGATATTGTTAACAGTTTCCTAGCTTACAAAGTATGGGCTGCTTGGATAAATATTAGGTAATGCTGACGAGGTCCGGTCTTAAACAACACTGGGTTTGGGTTCTGTCTCATTGGAAGGCTGCTTTACGTAGCGGTGCACCACGTTCTGATGCTCCCACTTCTTCGCTTCATCAGTTTGTAATGTGTTAACATGAAAAAGTCCCATTAGCAAGGCTAGCACCAGTTAGCTTCGCCCATCACTGTCACGTCAGCAAAGGGAAGTTCAAATCACATTTTAGAGACACTGACACATTGACATTTGAAAACACGATGGTGATGCAAAACACAACACAGAAAAATCCCCATTTTTCACTACATAAATGTTGAAGTCAGAGAAAATTTTCATCCTGGGAGGTGTTATCAAAAATATTCAGCTTTCGTGCAATAACACTGTATTTGGATGCAGGCACAAATACACACAAAAATAGTTGATGTGTGGCGATGTATTTCTCTACAGACGCAAAAGAGGATCATGAATAAAGTAAAACAGAAACTCAGCAGACATGCCACACATGATACACACACACACACATAAGATACCCAGCGCGATATGAGTGTTGACAAATTCAGTCACAGCTACATATCACAGAAAAGCACAGGCAGAATGCTAAAATACTGTAAATGGTTGATAACTACTTTGTTTTTATTCAAGCCAGCATGGCCATTTCCAGCTCCTGGCACAAAACAAACAGCTCCACAAGTTGAGCAGAAATTTCCCACAGTACATCCACGAACAACAGCTTTACAGCATCACAGTGGAAATGCTCACAAAGGCAATGTAAGGATGGGGATTACAGCTAATATGGAAAGAACTGCTACAGCCTAACAACTTCCTAAAGTACTTTCCCATACAAAGATTGGTGGTTCTTCTACTTCTTCAGCCCTGTACACAAAAACCAGCAACATCATCAGTCCTTTGCTGCATCTGAGCGGATGGTGTGCCAGTGAGTGGTTTCATTTTGCCCCAGACTGCACATTTCCCTCCAGTGTTCCTGTCCCTCCTCCGGAGCAGCCCTCCCAATCAGCACACGACCCAGGATGCTGGTCTTCGTGTAGAGACGACCCTGTAGATTCATGAAGAGACTTAATGTATGGGTCCACATAGCGTTATGAGTGACCTTTAACACAAAGTTACAACTTTATATTGGGTGCACTCAGCAGCGTATGAAGTTTTGCGAATCTTTCCTACCTGCATGACGATGAATTCGAGATCCAGTGACAGCTGAGTGATGTCGCCGGGGGGCAGGTCAAACAGGAACGGAGCATTCCAGACGGGGTTTGGACCGCTGGTCCCTTTAGTCTCTTTGGTAGCAATTACTTTACCATCCTGGCGCAAGTTTATGACAACAAAATGATCTGTTAGGGGAAAAAAAAAAAAGAGCTATTGATTTTTTTCTGTTTATGTTATAATTAGATAAAGCTGTTAAATGAGATTACATTGTTTCTTTCTACAGTGGTCAACAACTTAGACGGAGCTACACAAGCATTAATATTGATATTTTCAGCAGACGTTCATGAACAAAAGCTCCTCGCAATGTTGCGCTGCAACATGCATGTCTGGAGACGATCCACACATGCTGATTTATATTCTCAGATTTATCTGAACACCTTTGCTTTTTGCACATCTTCCAGCATGACTCACAAAATATAATCTCCTGTGAAAATCCACTTACAATGTTAATGAGATTTACTAAAACTGAAAAACATTTTGCCACTATCACTAAGGACTTGTGTTTGCACAGATTTCAGGGATCATTTAATCTCAGAGCTTGTGATTAAAAACATAAATGACTATTAAACCCACGCTGGGATTTTAATTTGGTAAAGCAAAACATCAAAGGTAGGTTTTTTTCTTTGCTGTTTTTTTCCCCCAACAATCTGTTGCTTCCTCTTCTGCTAACCAGCATCCTCAAAGCAGAGCTTTCAATCAGATGCAATGAGATATGGTTCAGACAGGAGGGGAAATGACACTGGGCTGATCGGTTCCTAATCTGATTATGCTACAAGCCAATCAGGGATCTGGCCTCTGACTCCAGCTGAAGGAACATAATACAATGTGCAATGCAGCATTTACTTTAAGTAACCTAACAAAGTGATAACAAGAATTTTCTCACTGCTCCTATACGTGACTACTGCATGGATAAAATGATGACTCCAAGGCTGTGTCTGTTTTGTCTTGTCGGGGTGATAAAACGATGATTCATTCTATTCTGTTCTATTCTATTCTACAGTCATTTAGCAGACGCTTCTATCCAAAGCGACTTACATATGAGTGAGAACAACACAAGCATGAGATCAAACAGCAGAGGACATCGTAGGAAGGTGTTAGTGGACTGTCCAGTTGGACGCAGGTCCTTCCATGAAGTGCTACAGCCTTTTTTTT